>NC_142202.1:36282817-36585090 GCF_049639895.1 Pseudopodoces humilis | reverse complement strand
TATAACTGGTGAAGGACATGAGGGGGGAAGGGAAGCCTGGGACATGTCAACTGGCTGTCAGAGAGGCTGCTAGAAAAAATAAGTGAGCTGCTGATAGATAAAGGAGGAGGGGGAGAAGAAAAGCTGCTGTGGGAAAAAATGTTATTAATTGTCAACAAATTTGCCTGCTTAACTTCTCAAGCCCTTAGACAGGCAAAAAATCTATTAATATTTAAACATTATTTTCATGTTCTTTTACCAGTTTCAGTGAGCCCGCTAAAATCTATTGCTTGAGTAATTCTGTATGGATTTTACAAAAGAGCACACCATGCTAGAGAGGAAAGGCTATCCCAAATTTCTTGCTCAGAAAGACACAATAAATCAGGAATCTTCTCTTGCAAGATATAATTCAAGCAGAGCTGCAGATCCCATGGACTGAGGGAAGAATGCAGACCGCAGAGGAGAACAAAGTTGAAAGGGATAAAAGTGTCAATTATGCTGAAATCTGATACTTTGTAAAACAAACCAACTTCAGACAGACTGTTACTTAATCCCAGTTTTGGAATGGAATGCAAGCTTCACCCCTGCCCTGCAACACATGTACTACAGCACCCAGTTACTTTACCCTAAAACATCTAAAGGCAGCAAACATAACTGACAACAGCAGGCCAGTGTGCTACCCCACAAAACACTGCAAAGCCAAGGACCAGACGCTTTGTGAATAAGCTTCCAAGAGATCCGGTCGAGTCTTAGCACATGCAGCAGAAAGAGGCAGCTTCTCTTTTGCCACATTCAATCTGATTACCCAGTACTGTGTGATGGGCCAGAAGGCATACATGCACTAAATTAGCAAGTGTTTAGATCCTGACATTCCTGCAAAATGATTCAGACTTCTGAATAAAGTCTTTAGAAGAAAGAAAGAAAGAAATTTTAAAAAAAAAAGAAAAAAAAAAAAGAATAGACTAGCTCTGAATTCATTTACTTAAAAAGTAACTAGTAGGGCTTTGCTGAGAGAAAGCCTTTGCAGTGTTATAATCTTGTAACCAACAGAGGCTATTCAAAATGGGCAACACAGCTTAGAAAAGAAGTGAAAGAAACTTTTTATAAAACCACAAAAGTTACAGCAGTAGAGACACATGGCACTCTTAATGAGCTTTTCAATACTCTTGCTGCTTATAAAACATAAAAAAACTGCAGCCATTTTCTCAGCAGAGAAAAATGCACTGCTTTTATTTAAGCTATATAAACAACTTTTCTTTAGAAACCAAATTGGCATGTTAGTTTTATAGAGTTTTGATAGGAAGGCTTAACATTAAAAATATCGTATGCCTTGATTTGACTGCTCCCTAGTTCCACATTAATATCACAAATGCCATAGAAAAGATGAGAAAAACAAAGCATTTCCATTTCCACCTTCCACTCCCTCCTCCCAAAGCCCTCTTCTACAGTGAAAAGCAGAAAAACTATTCATATATGCATATTCATACACACACACTCAATAAAATGTGCACTATAATTCTTCACTGTGATTTTCAAAGGTACCATACAACATCAGCTTCTATTACACTCAATAAATGCCCACCTCTGGAAAAAAAAATATCAAACCATTCTAAAATTCCTTAGTAAAAACAGTCACTTCTGGAATCAGTAGCTCAGCACAGGGGAAAAAAACATTCCCATCTGGTCTATCTTTGGAATACATAGTATTCCTTGGATTTTGCAGACTCCTTCCACATTCTCAAAGCCCTCCACCAGACCTTAGTATCCCTCTCAGCACTACTGGAACAATTTCAGCATGATACATTGTTTTTGTTAGAGGGTAGTAAATAACTTCAGTTTCCTCGTCTAAGCAAAATACAAGTTTATTACCCAGGTTTTTTCCCCTCTTTAGAAAGATATCCTCACCTGTTATGCCCACAGAGAGAAGAATTGCCAGAGCTTCCTTTTCCCTCTTTCACCACTTAATAAAAATCCTGACTCTTCAACTCTCCATAAATCAAATCCTGAGAAGCCTCAGAATTTTAAGAAGCCAAAGCAACTAAATTTTTATGGTCCCTTTTCTCTTCTCATCTTCCATGGATTCCAAAGGATACAAATACGGGGCTAAGACCGGGTATGCACAAAAGCAAGGCTTCTCCTTCACAGTTTCTCGTTACTTTCTCTTCTCAGTCCCCTACAGGTTAATATTGTTGCTGCCACTCAATGTCCCTCGATCATAACACACTAATAAGGGGAAAAAGTAATATTCTCCCACACTGGGCTAAGTGCTCATCACATTTACCACAAAAACCATTTCTCCTGGACTATTCAAGGACTTCGACAGATGGAATGAGTAATTTTAAGGACCAGCTGCAGCTCCTTAATCTTGGATATTTATCGGAGTGTCATATTAGACTGTGAAACATTGAATTATTTCCCCAGTATGTAAACTATAAGTTGTAGTACTAGCTTTCTATGAAGCTCCAAGAACTTGTATTGCAGAGTCTAATCTTACTAAACTTTTCTTTTAAAAAGAAAACATTTTTCTCTTTTGCAAGAGAAAAATGCAACACCATCCAGTATTCAATATTTTCCCTATTTCTCTGCAAGAACTGTGTAATATTAAAACTGTAACAAAGGAATATTTATCAGTTCTAAAGTAGATGTTTCATGTATTCTTTTTTACATTTCAGAAAGAGTTTGCAGTCTCCTGTTTTAAAACTTCTGTTCACATCATAAACACCTTTATAAAGCTTTAAATGTAATTTTAATTTTTTTTTTTAAATATCATGTACACTTACATAGCACTGTTCATTTCATCTCCTCTTTGGTATACTGTCTGACCTGCATTACCTATTTGAAATAATGCAAACAACAAATATTTAATGGAAATTATTTTCAGGCTTACTTTTGCTCATTTCCTAAAAGGATGTTTTTTCTAAAAAAAGTATTTTGGCCACTGATTTATAGCTCAGTGATGTACTTGTGTAATTCTAGGGGAAAACTGCTGAACAATATAAAATGCATCAGAACTTCACAACTGTATTTTTACATTAAAAACACTCCACCAAAAGTAAAAAGGGTAATGATGCACATTTAGGCACTGGAAAACTAATCTGGGGGGCTGGGAGTAAACTAAGCTACAAAATCTCAATGTAAAAACAGCACTGATTCATTTCTTTGCTTTCTTGCATCTTCTACATCCTACATAGAAAGCTCCAGCAAAAAATTTTATTAAAAGGGAGAAATCAGTAATTCTACCAGGGAAGCACTAAGTCTCACTATTGTTTTACTGTCCTACCATTCCTCTCTTAAAATGGCTTTTGAATGCAATATTCAGTTAGATAACCAGAAAATTCACCAAATACCAGCTGTGTAACTGGTCTGTGTCTCTGAAGTGGTTTGTGTAATATTTGATTTCTGAAAAATATCCTAGCTTTCTTAGGAGACCAAGTGCTTACCATAATAGAATTAATGAAAAAAAATCATAATTGTTCCCCTAAACTATTAAGTGTGAAAAAAAAAAAAATCTCCCTCAAAAATAATTTTTTTATTTTGTGTTTAGTCTTATGCTAAAATGTCGAATGCAATTTGCATTACTTCTCATGTAAAGATATTGTATCAACAAATGAACTGTAAAGAAAATAATCTAATGTATCTAACTTCACTTCTGGATCAACATTTTGGAAGCTGAAATATACTGATGGGTTAAGAGATTTGACTGGAACAACTCAAAATTTAAGTCCAAATTCCTGTTACAAGAGCTGCTATCCCAATCAATAAGACTACATACAGTCTCACAAGTTGCTTCAAGAATGAGCAACACTGAAAGCAATTCTTAGTTACAAAAGCCAGTGCTTTTACGACAAGAACAGCTATTTCCAAGTGACACCAGTAAATGAAAAGCAGAAATCCTTTTGTAGGTTACTGCAGTTACCAAGCAGTGAATTAATAGTGTTATTTTTAGCATTTTAAGTTATGCTGTTTAATAGATACTGATATATAGTTATCTCTTACAGATCCAGTAATTTTCAACTTTTACAGATATAAAAGGGAGTTTAGAATCTCAGTTTTCCAAACTGCACCTAGTACAAGGCAGGATAACAGCATCTACTTGAGATCAATTTGATCATCCTTTCCCTCTCGTACTACCTAGATCTTAATTCTCTCAGCTTGAGAGAAATTGCATGTCACACACCAAAATACTTATTTTGCATTGTCCAAAGCAAGAGGATCTCTTGATGATACACTGATCAATTAAAAATGCCTTGTAATTTTTCAAGTTTCCTAAGATAACTTGAAATGCCTCACTTTTTTGAGGAAACATGAATTTCAGTAGATATCAGATGAATGCATGACAACCATCTAACCAGCCTGCAGATTTAGGAATCCACATGTAGGCTGAGAAGATGCCTGCTCACACACACACACACACAGAGCAGTTTGATGCTAAAGAAATTACTAGAGCAGCATTGATACAGTGCTCATTTTCCTGTTTTGGCAGTACCAAAGCTTGGTAAATACCTTAAATACAAGTGATAACAGCTATGGTGCCATTTAATTTACTCAGCTAGCAGACACTGTAGGTGCCAGGGCTGTGTTAACACTCACACCAAGGTCATGTCAACATGGACACAGAACATTCCTACTGCCAGGGAACACAGTGATGGATTTACCTCAGTGTCAGGTCTGAGACACAAAAGAGCTCAGAGGTTTCACCATGAAATTCTGCGGTGACTATTCACAATTTTAGGCTCAGATGCAAGTGCCACAAAAGGTACATTTACTGAAAAGAACTCATATAAGCTAATATCTGATTCCTGCTTTTGGCTTCTGGGAAATACCTGGGATGGTGTTACTACAATTGTTCTTGTTTGTGTCTTGGGATCATAGGTCAAGATCAAAAGAGAAAATAATTCTAAGATTCGACTGTGTCCCTACATCCAATTAATGGAAACACTGAACAAAAGTTTAAAAGAACATGATGCTGATACTGAGAATTATTAGTCATTGGTAAATTATTATTTACTCTAATATTTAGACTACTTTTTTATGTCACTCCTGTTCACCGAATTTTGAATTATCACTGAATTATTAGTGAGATGTACATTTCTATTCATCTACTGCCATAGATCCTTCTTTTTTTGCTACTCTGAGCAAAAAGTGATAGGGAAGCCTACACAGACCTCTCAGCCTTTTTTCTGGACATCTAACCTGATAGTGGATGCTGATCTTACAAGTGTGAAGCAAGCCATAGCTGACTCAGCAGCCCTAAGAAAATGTAAGTAAATAAATGAAAACATAAGCTCCCCACAGTCACAGCAATAAAATAATTAAAGTTTATCAGGTGTCCTGTGATTTTTGAGGGATGAGCCACTAGGTGGCAGAAAAATGCAGTTTGATTTTCCCATCACAACGAAGAATTCACACAACAGATCTCTTACATCTATCTGTCAAGCAATGTCAGATAAAGGACAACAGGAAGGCTGATTATCTTTCTTCCCTAGTGCACAACATACCTTTGCTTTTTCTACTCATCAAGTGTTAAAACAGTTAACCTCCACACCTACTTTCATTATTCTGAAAGCAGACCACTACAGTAGCAGGGTCAATTTTGTTAAAGATATTGTGTTATCACAGTATCAGTTCATTTAATATAAAAATGATAGAATAAATGAAGAAGTTATCTCAAGATTCATGTAATATAATGACTGCTTTTCCACCCAATAATGATGCGAACAATAGTGGTAGTGAGGAGACTGAAGCAGGGGGTATACAAAAATAGTCCATGGAGTTTGGAAATAAAATAGGGAGTGCAAGATTGAGTTTTCACAGAAAACCCTATTTCTATAGTTTTATATACATTTAACATTATTTTAACAACAAAAATCGCAGGGTTTGTCTGAATGAAATTACATGCATGTCTTGAAACTTCGTATGTTTCTATTAACATTACCTTTGGGGGAAAAATTGTATTTTAATAGTTCCACCATTTTTGAAAAAAGCTTACAGTAAAAAAAAAGCTCACCAGTTTGGTGTCATTCCTACAGGCTTCTTTTATGTGTACATTTCCTTACTTTATTTGTCTTTATTATTTCTGTAATATTTTGTTCCCCTGCAATCATTGTTTGATATTCTTACTGGATACTTCAATTACTACAGCGGAAGAATGGGCAGTCTTATTTTTCCTACATTTCAACTTTTTCCTGTTCTCTATTCCTACCTTTTGAAAAAAAACCCTGAAACACCAAACCCAGAATGAAACCGTAATTCAAAACAAAATACTTCAGAAATTATATAGTGAGGAATTATATCACTACAATCATTGCAGCAACAAAGAGAAAACCTAGAAACCCAGACAGTTTTACAGCAATTCACTCAGTTCCCTCATGCATCCCCTCTTAAATATACTACAGAGGGACCTAAACAAACAGTATTTTTAAAGCAACCTATTTTACATTTATCTAGTAAGATTAGGATTATCTTTTTTTATAGATAGAACCTCCTTTTACAAAAAAACCTCAATCAAACTTTACCATAGTTAACCTTAGATTACTGTCCTTGGTCCTTTCACACAACTAAGGGTGCCAGTGGTAAGATTCTAGCTCAAGTGAAATTCAAGGGCTTTTTGCTAAGATCCAATAATTTACTTTTTCAGATGACAATACCACAGCAATACAGTCTCTTACTAGAAGGCTTGGGTAGGACAGCAAGTCTTCTTTCCTGCACCCAAACTTAAGTCTAACACTGTGGAAAGTAAGCAAAAAAGGCAACATGATGACAAGCCTTTTCTCCTACATCCTCCCATCTAAACTAATGTTGAAAACTCCACAAAAGCAGAAAAGATCAGGGAAAAAGCAAATTTTGTTTTGTCTTAAGTAAAAAAAGCAAACAAAAAACAAAACTCCAACAACATAAAAATACTGAGAATTTTCAAAGCTTCATTGAAAGTTACAAATTTGTTCTGCAGCAAATCAGCCACTGAACTGGGAATAAACATGTCAGAAACATGTCTAAGCAGAACATCTGATACAGACTGAATAAATCTGACAGAATAAAGCTGAAGTTTCTAAAGAACTCTTCTTGAACACCATTTAAAGAAAATCACCTTCAACACTAGTGTCACAAGAGTTTGCTATAAAATTATTTAATTGCATATTATGTTTTAATTCATACAGTGAATAAAACTTGAACACATGAAATTGTTTTGTATGTGTTCTGAGGTGAAACTACATTTTTAGATGTCAAGTTTTTCCTGCACGATGATGGCTGAAAATTAGGTTAAACTTCAGCATACTTTAATTTCTTGAAATAAGAAAAAATTAATGAAACAACTACTAACACAAATTTGGTTTACAAACAGTTTCCTTATTAGTGTGACTGACATATTATTGCTTGGTACTTAAATATTAAGTGAAAAACATGTTTATTAAGTGCCAGGTAAGTTACTTACTGAAGTAAAAGCCAGAAGTTCCTCTTCAGTTAACTTGTGTATTGGATTGTTCTTCTGGAAGTCTATGCTGTAAAGAGAAAAACAAGAAACAATTATGATTTCACCTTTAGAATAACATTATTCAGAACACATTTTTCAAACTTGCAGAAACCTAAAGGACATTCTGGAAATGACAAATGGGAGTATGGTATATGCAGAAAATAACCTAGACCTAAAAACAGTCACAGGAATAGAGAACCATTTAGGGGACCAAGATATTTTATAAATACCTTTCCAACACCACCCCCAAGTGTAATGTCCTACTCACTTAAGGCTTATGGGAGTAACAATTTGACCAATCCTAAAAAAAGTTTACAATCTATTGTTTGTTTTTACAGAGATCTGTTTTGAGTTAAAATCCTATAACTAACTGAATGCAGATTCTGCAAAGCAAAAAACTACTAATGCTCAAGAAGTGCTGAAGGGTAATCTCAGACAAACACCCTCCTTCTAGTCACTCAAAAAACATGACCATAGGAGTCCATCTCTCACTAACCAGTATTACCATTACCTTGAAGTATTCACAGGGGGAAAACCGTAAGAAAACACAGAGGTGAGAATTGAAATTATTTTATTCAGAGTTGGATATGCTTACAGAGATGATAAAGAAATTTGGCTTACAACTCTGTGTGGGTGAATATTTTCCTTAGTCAACAGCTCCCCAACATTTACAAACATACTACAAGAGATATCAACAAACTGCACAAAAAACCAGCGAAAGCTATAATTCACTCTCCTTGTTAATACTGAAGATACCAGCTGAAAATACATCCTAAACCATACCACAGATGATGCACCATTACCAAAGCAATATAAAAATGGCTATATAAATAAGCCCAAACCTACCACACCAAATTTGCAGCAGTCTTCATATTCTAGGCTAACTGATACTTATTGTGGTAATAGGTTACAGACTGAAATTATGCCCTCTACATTATGTAACTTTCTTTGGAGATTACTTTGCCTGGCTATTCAGGCATGATTTATTCTACTTAAATGTACACGACTACTCACAACAATTTCTAGAAGAAGGCTTGAGAGCTCTTCCAGCTTTTCTCCCTGCACTACAAACCTCTTACTTCAGACAAATTGTTATTTAGTCTGTTCCCACTGACCTCCCTTGATGGAGGTTCCACACACACGACATACCATTTATGCTAATGTTTCATAATACCATCAGCTTCAGCAAGCCATTTGAGTGTGGCCACAAGGACATAAAGAAAAGTTCATTAACTATTGTTTCAATATATTTTCCCTGATCTCCCCATACGAAAAAAAAAATAATAACCAAACCCTATGCTGTTGGTGCATCGTTTGAAAGTTTTAGATAACACTGCTAGGAAAGAAATTCTGATAAGATACCTATATATAGGTATCTATCTCACTGTTTTTTCCCTTCCTTGTGAAAATTTTCATGCAAATAGGAAAGTTATAGAGAATTTCACAGCTTCAGTTAAGCATTTTTTCCATATCTAATGTCAGCTGCTAGCAGACAGACTTCTAAGTCAGCTGGATGTAGTCAACACAAGTTAACTGACTTCAGGTAAACAACAGCAAGTTTCTCGTTGCACGAGAGGAGGGAGACAACCAAAAGAAAAAAAAAGAGTAAAAAAAGGCATCAAGAAAAGTTCTAGTGTTATACCAACTCAACAGCAGTTAGGCAACCAGAATGTTAAATGACATGACCAGAGCTTTTGAAAAGCACAGGTAAACCAAGGGACAGTTAAATTTTGACAAAAGTGGAACTTATTTTTGATCATCCTAAAAATATATTGATTCAAGCAGAAGGGTTTAATCATCTTCTTACTCTAGCTCAATTTTTGTGACAGCATTTTGGAGCTCATAGATGCTGCTTTTCCAGATCAAAGCTGTGCTAAAATAGATCTCTGATTTCCATTTCTGCTACATCCATTTACAAAGCTTGAAGACAAATAAGTACAGAAATGTAAGTCCTGAAAGATAGGGGAAGAACTAAATTGTTTTAATTATTTTCCATACTGAATCAAATCAAATTTAAAGCTATCATTTGAATCTGAAACTAGAGTAGAATTGTACCTTAGTTTTAAGCATTTTTAATGACTGTGCTAGTTCTTGTTAGACTACCTATAAAAACTTAATTTCTATGACTTGTATTTGTTCTGGTTTCAAGGATAGATAAACCAGTTCATCCCAGAGAATTTCAGGAGTTGAAATCTGAGTGGAATTCAGAATCTACTGTGTAAGATCTATGATGAGGGATCTTTTCATAACAATATGAAGAGAAGTCACTAATTATCACATCATTCAGTTTTGTATGGTATTTTCTCTCCACTCTTGAATCCTATCTTAAGGAGTTTATTGGAATAAAAGAGCGGAAAAAAACAATGAGAAACAGACATTCTTTAGACAGATAAAACAGAACCTTGGAGTAACATGTACTGTACAGCAGAATAAAGTATTTTCTAGTAAAGCAGCAAAAGCTAATTGTCAATAGCTTTAACCAATTCTTAAATCTGATTAACCAGGTTTACTTTGACAGCCTAATGGATAAAGTATCCAGCTTAATTAATGAGTTATAAACTTTGGTACTTAATGAGCCATATTTGAAACAGTGGAATTAATAGCAATCAGAGTATCACATTTTGGATTACAAGTACATACTTGTTTCAAAAACTGATTTTGAAAGATTAAAAATGTTAAAGAACATTGCTAAAGCTATTAAAAATAAAACAGCTTACAGGAATTCTAAAGCTAACTTATTAATTATGAAATTAACCATTTACCCTCCAGAACTGCAGTCCTCATGCATTAAAGAAAAGCACAGAACCTCCTATAGAAGAAGGCTTGAGATGAACGTTTTGCTTAAAAGCCAATGCTAAATGCTTTAACACATCTATGCTTCCTCACAAACTGACATACCAATAGCTGGGATGGACACCAAGGGTGCAGCCAGCAATACAAGCCTAAACTCTACTCTGTTACAGGAAGAATTCTCAAAGCTGGCATCCTACTACAACACCCTTCCTGCAACACGGCTGGTTCTCAAATCTTGTCTCTATCTCTGACTGAGACAGCTTCAATCACTTAACGTTATCCCACCCAACGAATGGCATTTATCATTCCCATAGGGAAGTAACACTAAATTTGGTTTGCTTGGTTGTCTGTAGTTTCGTCTTGCCAAACTCATATATACACACAACTGGCAGTCAATATGGCTCCTAGCCACTCTTCAGAACATGACAGTGGTGGTTTCGAAGTCAAACACTGTGATCAAAAAACCTCCTGTGCAGCCAGCCAATATAAAACTCAAACTGCCCTTAAAAAACAAAAAAAGAGAAAGAGCAGTAGGCAAATTAAAACTTCCTTCAGAAGGGAGGGAACAGGAAGGATTACATAATCTGAACACAACACAACACTGTGTTAAAAAATGAAGTCCTCATGAAAATGGTCCTCAGGAAGAGAAAAGCTTTGCCTTGACCCGAGTCAGATTGTGAAAGACTAAAAGTGACTGGGCTAAGAATTTATGTCAACCCACTGTTCACTACATGGTCCTTACACAGGATCAGATAGATTCCTTTGTTTTGCAAGTGACAGATCAGAAAAGCACTTTGAGAGTCAGTGATGGTGAACACTGCACCACCTGTGCACCACTGACTGACTATATTATATTTCTACATGCCATAACCTCAGATCTCAAGCCTGCCTTTTGTTCTCCTATGCTATTTACAAAACCTATGTAGCATATAATTTCTTAAAGTTATGGGAAACAAAACAAGGTGCAAAATCACAAGGATTTTGTACTATAGCTTTTAACTAGCAATGGACAGTGAATTTATACATTTCCATTTCAGTGAATAGCAGGGCAGTGTTTTGCTTCATGGCTGATCCTCACAGGAAGCTGGCAATTGCAGAATCTGAAATACGTTTTCAAAATTTACCGAAGTGCTATTACTGTGTGGTAGCTAATGCCAGCTGATATTTGAAATGTAATTAACCCGAAGCACAAAGAATATAAAGCTTTCTAAAGATATAACAACAACATAGCTATTAATGAAATCTTGCCGAAATTCTGAACTGGACACTAATGGTAACTCTGAGATAACTGGAAATGCTATCCATCTATTATGTAAATATTTTAGCCTTTTTGCCAGACTATATAATGAGGAAGGAAAAATGTCCCATCAACTCACCATTTCATTATTTCATTGTCACAATGATTCATGCAGTTATTTGTTTGGGTGTTTTTTAACCACAAACTAACTTACCATATTCCAAGGATTACAGCAAGCTCTTCTGCATACAAATCAGGTACCTGGTACTGATCAGCATCAGCTAATTTTATCGCATCAAGCACGGTGTCATCATTTAAATCATAATTCTGTTAGAAGAGAAAAAGGATATTTTAAAATAGATAGAATTGTGCCTTCAAAATATGAAAAAAATAAAGACTAGTTTGAAAAAGGTTAATACTAACATTAAAGAACAACACAATGGAAAGCAATTTACCACTATGATAGAATAACTAACTAATGAAGCCAGTACAAGGAATTATCATCCAAGATAATTTTTGCTACAAATATACTGTTTCTTTTGTATGAGGAACAGCATTCAGAGAAACTCTAAGGTTAGCTAATATCAATTTTCTATTTAAGTAAGCCTGAAGGCAGCTTCCCTTTTCAACCTGTTGCTCACAGAATTATCAACACTTTCATCCTCTATTATATACATACAGACAACTGAAACAGATTGATATAATGGTCATGCAGGTTTTCAGGCTAGCCACCTTGGACCTCTGGGAATTTAAATATTTCTGTTTAAGTATCAGCAAAACCCAACTACAAAAACCATGAATTCTGGCAGTAAAGGTAAATTTAAAAAAATCACAGACTAGAAAGGTTTCACTGAGCCAGCACGTTCTGAAAATGTTTCCTCCTGGACAACTACTTGTGATTTTCCATAAAATTTCCTCTGGAACACACTTCTTATCTAAAGAGTCTAGTTTTATGCAAAAGCAGGCTACCTGTAGTTCACTGTCTATCATTTAACTTGAAGAAGAAAATAATCTATGTAAGTAATCTCTGTCTGAAAGGTGTAAATTACCATGTTCAAATAATTCATGTTTGTTTGAAAACAACAGCAGATTTCCTCATCTGCAAGCAAGGAGAAAGTAGCTGTAATACTACTTCTTCCTTCTTCCCTTGAAAAACAAACCCAAACCAAAACCATTGGTCCTGAAACCAATTACCATACTACTGGTTTTTAATTAATTTTTACAAACTACTAAAAACAGATAATGGATTTATATTAACAGTTTTTCAAATTTCCTATTAATTTCCCTTCAGTGTCGCAGTAGTAGCTGTTTCTCATTCATATCTTCCGTTGGCAAGGTCAAAATGAAGGTCCACAGAAGAACAAAGAGCAAACAGGAATGCTTTGAAGTGGGTTATCTGCATTCATCACCAGTATTTTATCACTATATAAATGGAAGGAAACTATGATTTGACTGAGAATGTAAGAAAATAAGCTTTTTTTTTTTAAGTGGATAAGGAAAATATTCACAGTTTTAAAGTCAAAGTTATTACCATCATTTTCTTCTGTCACTAATTAGACTATATAAGGATTATCTACCACTTCCACTGGAAAATTATTTTAGAACTAGTATAATGATACTTCATCAGGTGTAGTATAAATGACAATTTAATTAATATGGCTTCAAGTCTGCATCATTTTTTAAAAATCTAACTTGTATAAATAGTACTCATTAGTTTAGCTTCACTATGAATATTGATCAACTCAACTGAATTGCAATGGTATGCCAGAGCTTTAAAGTCTGACTTTCATTCCTAGATATAAAAAGAACTTCCTAATTCCCCCAAAACATAAAAACAGCTCTGAATTGTTTAAAACTGACCAAACTATTTTAACATACCACTTCATATTCAGAGTCCTTATGCAACACCTCAAGCCTGGGGCTTTCCTTTCTCACAAACTGACCCAGGAGCAAAGAATTGAATTTACCATCTTAAATATTTATTTTGAAATCCAAGTAGTTTTGCTTCTAGTGACACCTGAGATAACATAATTGCTCAGCACCAGAGGGAGGAGGAAGCCCTTGACCAGAAATCAGCACAGGTACCAATCCGACCATTGGACACATCATTATTTTGATTGTATTTTAATGGCATTAAATTACTCACCACTTAACTGTAAAATAACTTGTTCAGTCTTCCTACTGAACAATACTAAGGGGACAACTTTAAGACCATGGAGGTCCAAAGCACTCCAAAACAGGAGATGAAAATTAGGTGGGACCAGCCTCAACTTATCCAAACTTTCAGAATATATAATGTTCTTAGGAAATTGTTCACTTATCCAGGATGAATCCTGTCTTGAGACAAACAGACCATTTTCATTTATCTGCAAATGGCAGATATAAAATAAGAACTCTGGAGAGAATTGGAAGAAAATTTGCCTATTAGAATTTTGCTTTTCATATGCATATGTTAATGCTGTGGATATCGTCAGCACCTCTCAACACTTACTTGCCACGAATAGTCTTTTAGAAATACACAAATATCCTCCCTAAACTTAAAACAGGGATGCAATGCTGTTGTTGGTAGTTTTTGGCAGAAGGAAAATAGCATTAGGTCCAACTTTAGCTAAAATAACTTCAAGAAACACTCAAGTCCAACAAATTTGAAATCAGACCTGGCAAAATAATCACTAGGATTTACTGCTTAAGTTAATTACACTGTACTGACAAACTACATTAATAAGTTGCATTTTGATACTATATTATCAATAAAAACGTTTTTGGAAAAGGGGAACAAAGTGAAACCTGCAGTTGGTAATTCAATACACACATGAATTGAAGAATCTGCTTAGTCAAACCTACTATAATACCTGTGACAGAACACTCACACAAGTTAATAAAATGTCTGAAATAGGAATACCTCAGGTTTTCCTCAAAGCAGCACATAGCTCTACTACAAGATTTTCTAGAATTTGACACACACAAGATGCAGAAATAAAAAGTTCTGACTTTTGAATTTTTAAGTTTTTTTTGAGAAGTAGACTGTGGGAACAGTAAGCCTCACTTTCTTTAACAAGGAGTCTGAATAACTTATGACAGAATTATATGACACAGTCACTCAGATTTGCACAAAACTCAACTCCTTCCCTGCAGCCACAACTTCTTCTTTTCCAAAAGCATAGTAGCATTATTTTCAAGCTACACTTTAATTTAAAATTTTATGTAGAATGTAAATTAAAATACATTTTAATGTGAAGTTTTAGTAGGAAAATATGGATCACATCAGCATGACTGCCTGATTTTTAACGGTTTCCCTTCTCAAATTCTCTGCTACACTTGAGAAGCTCTGTGCCTGTTCCTTGAAAGGACACAGGAGTACAATGCTTGATTAGCAAGGACAAAATATTTCATTCTGAGTTATACCTACAGCCTAAGCCAGTGTAACCATTTTTATTGAAATGATGAAATTATTTTATTCCAAAGTACAATCTTTATCAGAAAAAGACTACAAAGGCAAATGCTTCAGAAAGTTGCAAGTAACTGGAAAAAAACACTCGTACAATATCCCAGTTAGGAACTCTGAGAACAAATCATCCTGTAATTCAGTTCTAGCTAAGTTGTAACTGAAGTCTGTAACTAAGTGTGACATTCACCAGGCAGCCTCCCCTGAGCTCTCACTATCCTGTAAGGGGTTGCCATATGTAGTTCTACCATAAGCCTAAACTGCGACACGTGTAGTCAACCTTGTTTCATCAAATCAAATGCAACACCAAGGATATGCCAATGGGCAAACAAGAAAAATCTAGACTAGTCTCCTAAGATATTTATGCATTCGATTTAGAAATGGAGAAGTATTGACAATTTTTTTGCATAAGATCCCTGCTTGACCTGGAAGTCTATCAAAGCACAACATTTTTTAATAAAGGCTTTCTTACTTGAAGTATAAACTTGGGACCATAATGGCTCAATTCATCTCTGGCTTCTTTAGCAAGTTCAAATAACTTTAAATCTCCTTATGAGGAAAAAATGCCATCCTAAATCAATACAGTGGTTCTCAAGCAATTTATAATTGAAGTCATCATACACACCCTTAAGATCAGTAGGATCAACTCACATAATTCATGCCATAGGAATAAGTAGAGCAATTTCCTATCTTTGCACTGTAACTGAATACGTCTGTCAGTCCATAGGAATCTGTGAAATCCTGTGATGCCTTGCAGGCTATTTTGAAAATCTGTTTCTCACCTGTTTTCCTAGCTCCATCATTCTTAGTCACTAAAAATTAATGTATGAACTGTAGAAGATCGCATTTGCAAAAATGCTCTTAGTTTGGTTGCCACATCTGTCTTGCAGATATTCATATGTTGTTTTACCTCATGTCCTTTAATATTAGGCAAATTACTGCCCCACAGCTCTTCCACAAACTTTCAAAAACCCCAGCTAAGTTTCTCTAGGCACAACACACTTTTCCCTAGCAAACACCCAACAAAAGCCTCAAAACATTTTCATTCTAAGAAACTGAAACAATTCTTCTCAGATACATACTATTGTTAAGCTTTCCAGAGGTGTTGGAGCTGGACTTAGTTCACTGTGAGGAAGGAGGAATCCATCTGTTCTTTGGACATCCAAAATAAGCTGTGCAACGTATTTTTCCTGAAACCGTGTTCTCTTCCCCAAAGCACCTACAGAAAACATGTTTATATTAAAGAACACTAAAAATCAGTTATCTAATCATATACTAGAGTTGCTGCCAAAAAAACCCCAGACAAAACAAAGAAATACATTGAGAATTAACCTATGAAATTTACTGGTTTAACTCTGCTTGATCTCTTTGCAGTGTTCTCACTGCCAGCAAACATACAAAGTAATACACATTGCAAACACACAAACACAGCTATATAGGTCTTTCAAAGCTGCTTTTAATTAAATTCCCCATAACCCAGCATTTTGAAAACTCACAGTCATCAAGCTTCATCACTTCCCTGCTTATTTCCAAGCAATAAAGCAGAAACAATTGTTCAATTTGCCTGCTAGAAGTTAGTGACTACTTGGAGACATTTATGCAAATGAAAATCCCATAATATCTTACAGGCCATCATTTTAAATAGTTCAAATCTTCATTTGAAGAATTAGGTCTTTGAAGAAGGATTGCAGACATGATGTTACCAGAATATGGCATGTAAGACACTGTAAAATATTGGGAGTGAGTGAAACAGCAAACCAATGAAGGCTGTAAAATGAATTAACCAATATTAAGATTGCACATGAAATTCCTCTCAGTGTTGTTTCTTCATGTTCCTTATTGCACCCACTGACAATTTTTAAAGGGGTAATTGACATTTATACCAAATTGTAAGGAAAAACATGTCTGTTCTGCTTCTGTTAGCAACTTGCTTGCAAAATGCAGAGAAATAAAATAGTAATTTCAGGACAGTAACTTAAAATAACAGGATTTTAGCTCCTAACCAAAATGGACCTAAAAATTACACTATAAAATTTGGAGGTTTGCTTGTTCATTATTACTGTGACACAATGCTCAGACAGTGTGAAATGGAGGAATGAGAGCTAATCCACTGCTGCTTTTGCAGAACCAATTAAGATCAAATAATGTTCTTATTTTTGTGACTATTTTGAAAAATTTTCAGTATATAAAACCTTTGAAGTAAAGATGATTGATTGCTTATGTGACAAAGGCCTGAAAATGACTTATTGTCCATAAAAATCATCCAGCAGAGGCATTGAAATAGCAGTCACACACTTTTGCTCCTGAAACTGGAAAGAGATGAGTAGGGAAGCCAGATATTAAACTGATTTCTCCTTTTCTGCCAATTACCCCTTTAAGTGGAAAAGCCCTGTATTAAGAATTTATGAAGAAATTAAAATATCACTTTGAAAATCACACAGCACACTGCAGAGAAGAGACACACAGAGAGAAATACTGGCTAATTATTCATACTAATTTTACTTATTTTAATATTGCTCGAAAATCGTTATCACTATGCTGTAATTCACTTCCTGTTACGTCTTACTGCCTAAACAGCTGAAGCAAACACTTGCAAACTTATTCTGGATACCAATAAAATTGCTTACTACCACTCAGAAATTGTGATTTGTTTATGCTCTCGTATGCAAACACCTCACACCCCATTTTCTAAACCTAAGAATTCTTTTCTATTACAGGAACAAAACACTGTTTTTTTTTCACTTGAAAAGTAAGTATCACATGTGTTAAAGCTGAGAAAAAATTGGGTTGGTTTATTCCATCATGTACAGCAGTGTTCAATATTAAAAGTGCCCAGAGATGTGTTACTGGGCATGAAAAAAATATACAGATCTCAGAGTTCAGAATTATTAGTCCTCTAGATCTGATGATCTTAAATTTACTTTGGATTACTACCCTTCATTTCACTAAATTTATATGCAAGAAGATCATAGTGTTCTCTTATACTGGAAATTATTTTGAAGAATTATTGATGGTTATGACTCATTGTGAGGGGCATAATGATGCTTTTCAATAAAAGATGAACACGACACATATTTGGATTAATGGGACTTTAAAAACGTACAAGTACACTTGTACCGAAGTACAAACCAAGTATGATTTATTCACACAATACTGAAATAACTTTGGAAAATATTGGTCCTAAAATCTCTGGTTTAAGAACAATATATATTTCTATGTTGCAATACAATACTCAGCAAGTAAGGATTATAATCATTAATGCATATAAACTTCTCCAAATCCCTTCCTAAAAAGGAAATTCCTCCCAAAAGCCTTAAAAATGTCTTTGCTAGAGATTGGATTTTACATTAAACCAAAGTCTTTTTCGATGATGTAACATTCCTCCCATTTAGCCCAAACATGCATGTCAAATGAATTTGTCTAGAATGCCAACAATTCCCACACGTTCAGTTCAGTTCATTTGCCTTCAGGTTAGACATAACTATGCTAATAGATTTATGGAGATAAACCACAGAACATTTAGGAGTTTCACAACATTTTTCTAATATACTGTATCACCACAATCTTTCTCTGGGACTATCATAACCTCTTGGTAAAGTAATAAAAAATATAAATAATTCCACTGCATCCACACTTTTCTTTTCTCCAAACAAGGTTTTTTTCTAAGTTAGATTTAAGGAAATTATTAATCCAAATTCTGAAGATCTCCTTCAAAGGAGAAAAAAAAAGTAATTCCAACATGAAGACTATCAGTGATTAACCCCCTATCTCTTTGATTTTACTTGTTCTCTGTTAATATAGCTGGAGTATCATTATAGGTACTGATGTTTTTAAAGAAAAAAAGAAAACAAGAAAAATTTTGACTAATTTTAAAGAAAAGCACTTTATAATACCAAGTTGGCAATAAATGCCACATTTGGAACACACCACATGCACAGATTTTGTTGCTTACAGGGAAGAAAGTGTAGGATCAATTGAAATGTATATTTTTCCTTCAGATATCAAGGATTATGTTTTATTTCCATTATAGATCTTTCAAAGTAAGCTTTTAAAACATTTGAATAAATGAGCATGGAGTTTCTTTGTGTTTTTATTTGGGTTTTTGTGTGTTTTAGGTTTTTTTTTTTGCTGCTGATGGCTTGGGGTTTTTAAAATTAAATTATTAAACTGCTCCATGGTATAAACAGGATTAGCTGCAGCTCCAACCTAGATATGAAGGAACATGAGCCTTGTGACATAGAGCGATATCATAAGCAAGGAAGCTGCAAGTTTCAATTCCTTAGCACTCTTCACTAGTAAGTCTACAGGAAATAACTACATAAAGATTTTTTTACATTTCTACTCAGGTACAGTCATAAGTTCTCACACAGAAAAGGTGTGATTTTATGCCATTTTGATTGCCTAGCAGGACCAGCTAGACCACAGACCCATATCTATACATGTAAGTGCAGCAATCTGATCCTCCTGATGCCAAAGAATTGATTCTGAAAGGATAACTATAAAGTCTCCATAGTGATTGAATCCTTGTGATTTCTGTTCATCAGAAATTTGACTTCCCTACTTATTTCCTGTGATGATACCAGGCCTGGGATTGACCTCTAAAAGGTATTTACATGGAGTAGATCTAGGCTACTGGAACAAAAAGGTGAAAAGACTGCATCAAATCATCATGCAGACACCTTTATAAGTGTCTCCAAACAAATCAAAACAAAAAAATATTCATTGTGAATGAGCAGCTGCAACTAGACCTAGAATTTGACATGAAACACTAAATACCCCAACTCCTCAAATACCCATTCAGGAATGATTTTTTAACTAGATGCCATATTTCTCTTCCAATACTAATTCTTGGAAGACAAGTAACACCTACCTGTTAAACATCAGACTTTTTTGAAGTATACTTCTTTATTATTTGGATATGTCACAAAAAAACTCATCAAGACAGAGGTTAGTTTGGTCCAACCAATCATCCTCATAGACTTTACAAGCAAAACTTACCTGTAAGGTTAATCTGCAGTTTTGTTATGTCTTTAGCCATACTGAAACAGTGTTTAGCTTTTTTATATTCATAGTAAAACAAATATGTATAGGCAGACTCAAGATGGAACTGAACTGCTAAGTGCCAGCTTTCACCACCATTAAACAAAGCTTCTGCTTCTGTCACTGCAAATTGAGAAAAAGAAAAGAGGTGAGAATGCAGTTCAGAAGAATGGTATTTTAAAAATAGATTTAATATACCATGAGAGAAAGTCTTCACACAATTAAAAATTCACTGACAGTGCATAAAAGATATGTGATTTAAAGCATTTTACAAGTTTTATATCTAAGAATTACTACCAGAAAAAAGAAAAGTTCAATCTTTGCTTACATTTAACAGCAAAGCTGAACTGGGAAATATCACTGCAGAAGATAAACA
Organism: Pseudopodoces humilis; assembly: GCF_049639895.1. Lineage (NCBI taxonomy): Eukaryota > Metazoa > Chordata > Aves > Passeriformes > Paridae > Pseudopodoces > Pseudopodoces humilis. The sequence continues at coordinate 36,564,749 of NC_142202.1, read as the reverse complement.
ACTCTAATTGTATTGGACATTCTAAAAAACATAAGAACAAAATATTGAGCTAATACCCATCCCTTAAGTAGAAAGCCTCAAATTAAAGTTTCAACAGCAGACTGAGCATTGAATGGTGGCTTAGGATTTATAAACAGAATTTATAATTTCTGTTTGGTCGTTTTTCGTTTGTGTGTTGAGTTTTTGTTGTTTTGTTTTTTAAATAATTATTGACTTGCTGGATGATAAAGATCATGTTCTTAAGTTGAACTGGAGAAAATAACTTTTGAATAGATCTGAAGTTTTTAGGAAAGAAGACTTGACATTTTTTTCATCCAGCATAAAAGCATTTGCATTTCTTATATACTTAAGTTTTATCAAAGAAATTACAATAGAATATTCCTGCAAATACAGATCATTAAGTTGAAAATTATTAATGAAAATTATTCTTAAATGGAATTGGGTTTTTTTGCTTCATGTTTTATTTTTGTATTTTGCAAAAATATTTAGATAATAAGCTTTTTTTTTTTTCAAAAAAAGCTCACAGCATCACAGTACTTAAAAAGGACTGATTACCCAATTATATGACATAATGTATCTATATTATAGACACTGAAGCTGTGGTTCTTAATGGATGCTTAATTTTTCTAACAAGCTTTATTAATGGTGTTAAGCCTTACTATGAAAAAATAGTTTTATCAAGGATTTTAACAATATTTTCTCTGAATTTTATTTTTTTTTTTTGTTAATTTAGAGACTGGCAGCTAACTGTAGCACAAACAGATTTTACTGTTTAAACCTCCTAGGCTTTTTTTTTGTTAGTATTTGTTAATCCTCAAAACCTTTCACTTAATATAGAAAGCTACTACATTCGGATATAGTTTTTACACAGCTTTTTAAATTCATTTAAATGAAAATTTGCATAGCTAAATCCTGCCTAGTAACAACTTTTTCAAAAATACTACTCCAAGCTTACAAAATACTGGACATGCAGGTACAAGTGGAAACCACACAAAACCACAACTTTTGAACTGACACAATACAATTTCAAATGAAAAAAATCAAGTTATAGTGCTTAATCGTGCACTACAACTAGATTTTCTGCAGCTAGCAAGTTTCAGTGAGCTGAATACAAGAGTACTTGTGCTGAAGCCATATGGTGAACTCAAATGACACACTGAGAAGCAGTCTCACCACTACCTAAACACCTTTTCCTCACAGCGCTCCGTAAGTTTAGGCGCTTTGAAACTTCAATGACCTTTGGGGAAAGCTTCACTTCATTACTAATACTGATGTAGTGGCCCAGAAGCACTGATGTCCCAAACTTAAGACATCCTTCTGGCACCCCATATCATGTCTGGCACATGGCCAAAGGGATTGGAAAGTGCACTGAGTCAGATTTGTTTTATATAATGGCTGCTTCAGAACAGCAGAGAATCCTTGCAGCTGTCTTCTATTCAGCTGATGATATTCACCTAACACTCAAGAAAAATATAATTTTTCCTAAATTTGAAGGTCTTTTTCTCTAGTAACTAACACAAAGTTTTCTTGAGAACTTGATACAGACAAGCAAGTGGGTTATTCAAGCCCTATCAAAGACAATTTAAAAGGTTTAAAAGTATTTGTTTCATGGAATATGAAGGTACTTGTTTTAAATACAAGATGGCTTCTATGCGAAAATAAAGAAACTGTTAAGAGGCACCAGGCAGCAAAAATTGCCAGAAAGAAATTCACTACAGATTCAGGTGTAGTTTACATCCTTTATCTCTGAGAACCATATCCAAGATTCTCAAAACAAGTCACTGTCAAAAAAAAAACTTTGTCTACAACCACATTTTCATCTTAGAGGCTGAAAAAGAGCATATGCCTTACAAGTCCATGCCAAATTCAGTGAAATTCTGTTCCCTCTACTGATTGATTGCAGTTATGTGTCTGATAAGCTTTGTAACAGGTATGACTACAAATTCTCCTCCCCTGTGCTATCTTAAAAGAGATGCTGCAAGCCAATAAAACAAGTAATTAGAAATACACCTTGTTTTATACAGGTCTGGGCAAGTGTAAATAGCTCAGGTGATCTCTCCTCCAACAACTGCTGGTGAATATTTACACATCTTAGAGTCCACCAAGGTAACGTCTGAAAGAAAATATGGATATTTCAAGTTCATAACAAGTATCAAGCATTAAGAAAACAAAGGGAAAAATGTAAAGTGGTTTTAAAGTATTTTGTAGTCTATTCAATTTTAGTTTCTAAAAAATACAAACCCGTCCAAAATACCTGTTTTATTAAAAAAAGCAACCATAACCTAGTGTAAAGATGGGCATATACAGGCAGTTCTACAGTACTCCAAGGGATGATGGATTTTCCCTCTATTAATTTTTCTAACTTCTCTTTGAACCCTGCAAATCTTTAGTACCACCATGTGGTAAGAAATGCTGTGAACAGCAGAAAAAAAGCAAAACTTGCATGCACTTATTTTGGAGCAGCCACTTGCTACTTTGATTTCACAGCTCCTAACACTTGTAACAGAAAAGGATCAAAATAAAACCAAAACCCCAAATCCAGCTGTTTCCTACTTATCTTTTGTGTCACATGATCTCGTTCTTCAGCAATCTTCCAGCCTGAAGAGTACTAAACTATTTAGCTACTGTTTGTATGGAAGCCATTCAGTATTTCTGATAATCCACTGCTGACCTTCTATGCATTTTTTCCTGTTCTGTTTTTTTATTTCTTCAGGTGGCAGCATAAAGGAGCCTGAGAGAGGCAGAATAGGAGCAGAATTGCTCTTGGGAACACATTACAATCACAATCAAAAGTCCTAATGTCTGTATGTTGAAGTTCAGAAGGGCAAAGATGTTACTGCAGTAAACAATCACCCTATAGCAGGCAGAGCTGAAACACAGCTCAGGAATATACCTGATTTTAGAAAGCTGTGTACACAAAGTATAAATTCCCCACAGTCTCTTAACTGGAAAAGGAGAAAATGCATGGAAAAGTTAATTTTAATACTCTAGTCCCAAAATTATACTTAAAATTATAATCTGTGGATGTAGAGCATACCTCTACAGAAGCTCTAATGATTGCTATTTATTCTGGTACTGCTAGCACACCATTTTCTATGAAAATTTTTTCAATCATTTTCTATGAAAGATGTCTGATTGCTTTAGAAGCACCCATCTTCTGAACTTTATATGCAGGTATGCTTAATACTGACCTAAGGGCTGTGCAGTATTCAAGCACAAACATCTAAACTAATTACATGGAGCTGATTCTAATGTCCTTAGAAAGGAACCATCAAAAAGAATAATAGCATCCATTTCCAGGAGCAATGAAAGATGACTTTTGATATCAAGCTGGACAGAGTAAAGCATAAAAACAGTCTTCATGAAAGAGGTCAGATCCCAACATTTCATCATTTATTTAGAAACCTAAAGGCAATTTAAAGAACAAGTTTCAAATTACTTGAGTTTAGCTTTATACAATAAAGTATTAATTTTCCCACACAACTGGGTATCCAGTTTAATGATTCAATTTCCTGAGGCCTTATGCTTAACACTTAGAAATGCTAGAATCAGTGAGAATATATTTTTCAAGTTTCAGATAAGCCAGCTGAGCTGTGTACAATATTCTATCCTCAATGTTTTTTGGGAGCCAAGCTGAAAACTTGCAGATGATTTTTAAGCATTTACTCTTACATGTAGAATAGCATACAAGGCTTTATTAATGCTTTAGAAAATACATCTTGAAGTATTTTACCTTGTTTTAAATTTGTGTGCACTACTATTAAAGCAGCAAAAGTATTAAGAGGCCACCTTTGAATCAAACTGCAAAGAAAAAGAATGGTAAGCTTTAACTGCTACACCAACCAGTTGATGAAAGTAGTTCCTATCAGCTGTTGCCTTTGTACTACTATTCAAACTTGATGTAGACACAAATAATTGAACCTCAACCCTGCAGAATAAAGCCCCCCATTATGTCATTCTTAGGGGAGGCAGCAGGGGAATTCTCTATACCAGGTACATTTTCTGTTTCCCTGACTGACCCAGTTGCTGAAATTCAACAGCACTCATCTGTGAATAAGAGGGAAAACGATGGAAGAACTTGGCTTCCAGAAATGCAGTACAGCCAACATCTCCCACACAGTTTAATTCATCACTCGTACAAAGACCCAGCTGGGAATGGATGTTGTCAGCCAAGCATAAAGAGAGGCCATGTGGCATTTTGATCTCTAGCCAAATTCTATTCAACTGGAATTCAATAAAGAGAAGCTGCTGCTGTTAAAAGTCCCCCACTTCTAGAGAGCCCTGTTACCAACCAGGCTGCTGCTGAACTACAACGGAGGTACAGACCCTCTAAAAGGTACTTCATCATGTCTGCTTGTTTTTAACACACATACACAACAGAGATTTAGACTCAGAATTCATACAGTAATGGTTAACAGTATCCAAAAGCTTGTTTAAAAGAGTATAGGCTATGTAAGCTGCATTATAGGGCATTCCGAGACACCCCTGAAAATAATACCACAAAGTATGTGTCTTGATGAAGTTTGTTGTATTAAATTTTCTCATTTTCCCAGCTAATGAAGACACCTTCCTTTGGGGAAGACAGTGAGTAAACAGCTTATCTTTAAGAAGATGATACTTGTGATTAATTGCAATCACTTTGTCCCAAACTGTCTTAGAGGGAAGAACCTCAGAGCTATATGAAAAGAAATGGAGGTCAAAATTATTCCATGATGTATGAAGAAAAGAATGAGAGAACCAATTAAGGAGTAGCTGGTAGTCATACTCATTAGTCACATACTTCTTACCTGGAGAGATGTGAGTTTGTGTCGTGAATTCACAAGGATTACCCTGGCTATAAGCAGCAAAATAGGATGAGAAGTCAAGGTATAGACTGATTCACCGTCTAGAACCAGCATCTTCAGAATGGTTGCATGCAGCATTTTTGGCTAAAGGAAGGGGGGAAAAAAAGACACGTTTCACGAAACTTAAGTTTATTAAAAAATAATGTTATTTGGAAGCGAAAAAATAGCTATTAATGTATTTAAGGAAAGAGTCTGCTCAAAACATAAAAAAAACCAAAAAGCAAAACCAAAACAAAACCAAAAACTCCATCTCTTGGGCATTTCAACCTTTTACCAAATCATGGTAAATTCAGCACTGTTTCTTGCTGTCCTGATACACTACATCAATATGATCTGCAGGACATCGATTTCCTCCCACTTGAAATGCACGAGTCATCCAGTCAAGTAACCCCAAACACCTTCCAGTAATATAATCATTCCCGGGATCTAAGGAGAAAAGCTGCTGGTAAGTCCATGCCATTAAATTTGCAATCACAGAAACAAAACACTTTTAGAATTAAATTAATCCTACAGCACTGAAATACACTAGATATTCCTGCAGTGCTGTCAGTATGTGTTATCATTTTCTTTCCCCAGAGGGAGCTTCCTGTTGGAGTGGCATCAGAGCAGCAATATCAGAGCTATTATTCCCTTTGTCTGATAAATAAAAACCTCTTCTTGCTTTGGATGCGTTCCTGTATGATGTTCTCCACAGTAACTCTTTCACTTAATGGCCTTGAGGTAGCTCTCCAGGGACTCTCTCAGTGGTGATTGTCATCTGACAGTAACCTATTCTCCCCTCCCTTTTAATGAAATTAAAGCACTTTATCTTCAGGCTCAGGGAGATGTCCATTTATCAGTCTATTCCTGGTTCTCATATGACAGATATCCTTAATGAACAAAAAAATAGGGTTTTAGTTTCCAGCTGATATAAAAGGGAATGGAAGGGAAAAAGCAGAACAGAAGGTTAAATGACAGCTGGCATTGAAGTCACTTGCCTGAGAAAGATTCTTAATCAGTCTATGAGACCAAGATATAACTTACTTGAATCACATTTCAGCTTTTTCAACTAAACAAATAACATAATTCCTGAGTTATTTGAAACTCTTTTCAATACCTGTATTAACAGGTTACATTGAAGACAAAAATTGTTAAGCTACATCAATCTCCAACATCACTTTTTAATAACAAAGTAATCTTTAAGTTTATTCTGATTTACTACGGCTTTTTTTTAGTTTGCATTAGACTTGAAAATACTTCTACTTGGTAGACAATGATTTGGGACAAAGGGGAATTCCTGTATGACATCACCACAGTCATTTCAATCCCACTGTGGAAAATTATGATCTCAACAGTCAGACAAACCACTTGAGAATAAAGGAAAGAAACTGCCAGCTGGAAATATACCAGATCTGTTCCACCTCTGGCCATTCAGAAAGGAAGAACCTTATCAACATCAGTAATTTTCAGAGGGGAAAGTCATCAATCAGTACTTCTGAAGATGAATTTTTCAAATACACACACACAATGGGACACTCAATACAATTTTCAGTTTAATGTAAACTTTTTTCCTATCTGCATGTTGTTGATTCTTTCTATAATCAAAGTAGACCACACACAAAATTTTCAACAGGAAAGCAAAGGAGATTTGTTATAAAGCTTTTTTCAAAACCAGCCTTGCAATGCTAGTTACTATACTTGTTTAAGCACTGTAGTAACAATTTCATCTCAAATTCACATTTCAGGTCCTTTCACTTCAAAACCCAGTCCTGCTAATGTAACATTAACAAAGAATGAGGGGGGAAGAAGGGAAAGTTGGTAACATATTACGGCCTTGAAAATAAGACAAGAACTCCCCAGAGCCAAAGAACTGCTATCTTCTATTTTAACAAACATGTCCTTTTTCATGAAACAAAATCCCATCCAGAAAAGCAGACATCCTTTACCTTTAGCTGAGAAAGTCTAAACCAACATTCTTTTTTCCAGCCTATGCTCTAAGACTGCATTATCCATGGAGAATTTACTGCCCTGAGGTAGTCTTTAAGGTGAAAGAACAGCTACAAATAAGAGGTAGACATTTATGGTGTAACAGCTTCAAAGACTGCAAAGTCAAGAATTAAAGTCCACCAAAATCTCTAGAACACTGGCTAAGAGCAAAAATAAATTTTGAGCTTGTGTTCTTGTGTTTAAACACCTAAATATATAGTGTGTTGAACCCATCTTGTAGCTCAAAAACTTCATGTACTTCAAAACAGCCACAACCCAGGACTTGCTAATATAACACTCCTGACCTAATCCTGGATTAGATTTTTTGAGGCTTTCTATTATTCATCAAACTTGACATCACAAAGTGTAATTATTTTACTCAGGAGTAATGTTCTTAAAGCACAGAAACATATACTAGATAATTCCTTCATGAACATAGGCAGAGAAATCACTGGAGTAGTCATCCAGCTTCTGCTAGACCTGCAAGTGGCTCTGTTTGATCATCACAAATTAACACACAAAACACACAAATTTAGCTCAATTCACTCTAGATCCATATATTTTAATCTCTGAAGCACAGCTGTTTCTATATTCAACTTCCAAACAGTAACTTAATGGCTACTTTTAAGTTATTACTACTAAAGCCCTGAATCAACTGCAAGCTGGACACTACTCCTAGGTATTTAAATTTTCACAGTATTTCAAAAGTATTTCCCAGCATAACTGGTGCCACCTGAGTAATGATAAAAATCAGAAGAAAGCTCCTGCCATTCACATTCAATAGCTCTAAAAATAGAGCGTAGAAGATTTTTAGTTAAGGGAATTAGTGCTCTTATCTTGCTAATGATAGTGACTAGAAGCAAAGTGAGCATTCAGCATGCTTTTACTTTTATACTGAGAACCACTCCGGCCTTTGCAACATTTCATTGACTCTTTCTATCTTGGGGATCTTTCCCCTATATATAAAAAGCTAAGTGCAGACATAAAGAAGTAGATAAATCCAGGCTAAAAGTTCGGGAAGACTTGATTAAATGGAAGCAAAGGTGGAGTGTAGACAAACAAATTATCAGATCAGGAAGCTGCTGCATGTGGCTACTAAGCCATATATACTGGGTGTCTCATACTGTTAAAAATTCAAAGACTACTGCACAACAATTCATCGTTTAGCAAAGCTAAGGTGATCTACCTTCCAGATTAACAGAGGATATACTGAGGTTACCTGCCAAAGTTTTGGTCCTTGAAAACAGAATTCACTCTTCAGCCTTTAAGGCAATGGAAATACTGCTTTCGTTTTCAACTTGCTGCAAAGATTACACAGGAGGCAGTCTCCAGTTTTACAAACCAAATCAGTAACAGGTAACCTATGAGAGCTGAGGTCCAGACTGAAGATAATTGTGGTGAACTAGTGCAAGCAAGTCTTGCCTGAGAGTGTTAACATGTCGAAGAAGTACTTCGGTTATTATAGCTCTTGTTCATAAACCCTGCGAGGGTGACTTTGTTCTGCTATTAAGGGGGTGTTCTTCAAGTGACTGCATTAAGATCCCCCCTTCTGTTCCAAATTCATAGCAAGGAAATGCAGGGCAAGACTGTGGGCTACTTTAGCAGATTATCTTTGCTTACAAGACTCTGCCTTTGAATTCAGCCTTTATCATCCATCCTTACATTCCCCACAAGAGGGAGAAATCTGCATAATTTTCAAAGCCTATATCTTGCTGGTCAAGCACAGACTTTTTTCTTCCTAGCTAGTTCATGCTAATGGAAGCCAAGCATCTGGGCCTGAAAAAGGGAATTCACAACAGACTGAAATACAAGACCAAGGAATCATACTGGATTTGAGACAGTAGTGCTACATAGCACATTGGTGTATTTCATATTAATTATGAACATGGCTACAGATGTCAAGAGAGGCATGGCAATATTTCTGTCTTTTCGAGCAAAAGGATCAAATAATGCATAAAAGAAGGAGTAATAAAGCATATAAAAATAAAGAATAAAAATAAAATAAAAATATTTATTATTAAGGAAATAAAATGTCCTTAAAATAAAGGAAAAAATTATTCAAATGTATTCCAAAACTTATTCTTTGGGGTCAGCCTGGAAGCTACAAAAAGAAGAGCAGGAACTGTTGATAAGACACATTTGGAGGACTCCTACCAGTTATTTACATGCATTATCAATTAACAGATTGAGATCTTCCAGATAGAGCTTCTCACTGTTACCAGATTCTACCTGTGAATATGAAATCAGACAACAAATAAAGCAGCTTGCCCTCACAACATTCTTAATCATCAGTGGTCTTCATTAGTACTACTACACATTCTTTTCCAGGTCATCCACTGGAAATACTGAGCTCAGGTCTATGAGGTAATACATAGAAGCTCTGAAACTTAAGGCAGAATAAATATGCTCCAACTTCAACAGTTTTGTACCTTTTATTCCCTTACATGCAGAGACAATTCTTTTAGGACACAAGGAGCCCGTTACTATAAGCCACTTATTTTAAGCACTGAGCTCATTAATAATGTTTTAGTCTAACTCCAACAAGTTCAAAACAAGAACTGCTAGTCCATTTTAACCAGAATTCAGCACTTTTTAATCTTCCTTTATCACATTCACCCATTAAAAAAAAAAAATCAGCATAGTATCAGTCAGAATATTAACTGCTGTGGTAAAGTCTCAGTTATTTTAGAAAACTGAAATACATCTAATAAATAAAATGCTACTTTTATGTGGACTCTGAAAATCACAACCCAGTTCTGCAGGACATAAAACAAAACGTTAATAGAGTATATGAATGTAACCATAGTTTAGAGAGAAGGCTAGATTTAATTTGAGGAAAGGAAAATAATATACACATACTCATGAATATTGTTCATTGAAGACATCCAAGAGGTCCCTACTAGCAACACATCTTAAAGAGGCTATTTTATTTATTCTTCACTAAAATTAATTACAGTCTCATGTAGCCTTACTTCCCTCATAAGAAAAGAAGTTAACTGGGAGCAGAAATGAAGCAATGTCACTGATCCAGAGGTGAAACTTTCCAAGGATAGAAATGGCAGCAGTTATATACCCTTGAAACAAAGACTAATCCAATAAAGTGTTCTGAAAATAAGAGTAACAGTTTATAAAATATTCCTGAAGTAAATGAGATATTATAAAGCTGAAATCTAGTGACATTACTTGGAGCAGGCTAAAAGAAACATAAAGACAGAATTTTTTTAACCTTGATGTGGGAAAAAATCATTTTAGTTTGAAAATCTGGAAAATGGATGATCTGTTTAAAAACAGATTGTATCAGTCTTGGTGACAGAATATGGAAGGTTACAACAGATGGAGAAAGAGTTCCATTTTTAACCCACGTTTTCTGAATACCTGAGTATGCATGAAAGGAAACACAAAAATGTCACAATTGAGATGTTCATTTTTACAGAGTGTTTATATACTAAGAATCCTTGGAATGAAAAGTACATAAAGTACATAATTCAAAACCTTTTGAATTAAGACTTTTAATAAAGAAGAGAACTGGATATTATATTTTAGCACATAAGTGTGTAGTGCTCTTGGAAAACAAAAAAAACATTAACACGTCAGAAGACAATACAGACAGCAGTAATAGAAATAAAGGTAAACTTCTGCCTGAATGCGTAAATAGCTAAACCTTGAAGCCATACCGAAGTCTGATGGAGCACTCATTAGAAATAAAGTATGCTCAAGTCTGTTCTCCTTTATTATCTCTTGCCAGTTTAGTTTCTGCAGTATCACCCCTGCATAAGCAAACATATTTCAAAGCATCACACTCCCAGCCACTCCAGAAATATAACAGAGACTAAACAGGAGATCACGTATTTCCTTGCTCAACAGGTAATTAGTATCTCATTCTTCCAGACATTAAATGAAATTGCCTGGAAAAAAGAAGGATTTGGGGTGACCTAATTGTGGCCTTCCAGTTCCTGAAGGGGACCTACAAGAAAGAGGGAGCAAGACTATTTACCAGGGCATGTAGTGACAGGACAAGGGGGAGTGGTTTAAAACTGACAGGGAGTAGGTTTAGGCAAAGAAATTCTTTGCTGTGAGGGTGGTGTGGCACTGGAACAGAAGCTGTGGATGCCCCTTCTCTGGAAGTGTTCAAGGCAGGTTGGATGGAGCTCTGAGCTACCTGGTCTAGTGGAAGGTGTCTCTGCCCATGGCTGGGGGCTTAGAACTGTGTGATCTTTAAAGTCCTGTCCAAGCCAGAACATTTTATGATTCTATGAAACAGGCTGTAGAAATTATGAATGCTGTATTTTCCAGGTTTCTGAACTCTATCAGTGACAGCAGTCCTATGAGCATCATCTTGGGCTGCAGACTGCACTAAGACTGCAACCTGTGCATACACACTAGCACAGAATATAGAGTTCTCCAGTAAACAGAAACCAAAATTTGTAAGAATATTTCAATACTTTCATATTAAATATTATAAACAATTTATAAAGAGAACCAATGAAAATAGGTTTTATTATTTTTACTATATATAAAGGCAAAATTAACTACTTTTCCCTTCAGAGGTAGCACACTTCAAAATTTCTGCTAACTCATTTCATACCCTAAAAGGTTTAGTACACTTGGTTTCCACTGTTTCTTATTTAGTCATCAGAGGATGACATTTGAATTTCAAGTATCAAAAATCTTGCAAAAAGTAAGCCTATCTATACATACTGTGCCACTCTAAAAGATAAACCAAATTTATAAACATCTATTTAAAAACCAGGAGCGATACTGTATCCAGGTTAGTTATTTAGAAATACAACCTTGCAAATGAACCTAAGGCAGGACTTTATGAATTATGGAAAACATGCCACAGTAAGGCAGCAGAGCCAACAGTTTTACATGAAACTTTTCATACACTCCAACTTTCCCCCATTTCACAGTTTACAGCACTGACATTGCTCATGGCCCTATTCTTTGTGAAACTCTAAATTCAAACTCAAGTATAGATTTAGCAGTAGCAGAGACTACTGATATGTTCTTCACTGACACACTGCAGTAGTCAGTATTTTACCACACCTTTAACCCCAAGAGAAAAACCAAGAAGCTGTGCTAAACCCCACGTGAGAAGAGTCTGGACTGCGGTACTGCCATGAGGAACAATACACACAGCTCACTAAAAGAAGTTAGGGTGATTAGTAATCTACATAAAACAATAACAAAATAAATAAAACTGACAGTCCTCAGTTTCATCTCCTATATTCCCTTCTCGTTGCAAAAGCTCTATTTAAATTAGCATTTTTGTACTAATATTACCTCAATTCACCTGGCATTCAGGAGCCTAACAGGATACTGAGCATCCAAATCTACTGTTAGCTTGTTACAAATCTGCTATTTGCAAGATATGCAACTTCTACCTTTCCTTAAGGACGGGAAATTTCTAAGTCATTTAGAAACATCTTTCTTCGATCCAGCTAAGAATGTATCCCAAAATAAACACATAAAAAGTTTATTGATTGCAAATGCCCTTTGAGTAAATGCTCACCTATATTAAAGGTATCTTCTCCATCCAAACCTAACATTTCCAGCAGGAAATACCTCAAGTAGAGAAAGGGTAACTACTTGTAGGACACTGCTTATATAACTGAAGATGCTGCAATAGCAGCCAGTAGGATTGATGATGACAGCAATTCATTCTAGCACCCTACCTTGCAGATGTGCCTTCTCTGACACACCTAAGTGTTATGGTCACTGGCGAAAAGCAGTGACAATAAAAGGACAGCTTATTAAAATCCAAACGTACCTCACAGAATTTCTCTAACAATGCAGGTGGCAAAAAATCCTGAAGCTTTAACTGAACAGGAGGCCCAGTCCAATTGGTTTGAACAAAGAGCTGCAGACTCCCCACACCAAGCAGAAAGATCAGCCTCTGCCTGCAATACAGATAAGAACAGCAATTAACAACATATTATATTTTCCCTTAAGGCTACAATAGCTGATTAAATCTTGTGCTAGCTCAAAACCCTTAGCTTTAAAAAAAAAATTTAAAAAAATAAATAAATAATCACTCTCAAAACGTGTTTGTTTATAAAAGTTGTAATTAATGCCAAACATTTTGGATGCAGAGTTCGTCCATTTCACAATTTAAGGCAGTACAAAACTGTCAGTGATCAGATTAGCAAAGGACACAGATAATCTAATATTTGCCCATTGCATGGCTGTTATGTTTCTCATGATACATCTAACTCTCAGCATTTTCAAAGAAAAAATACTGCATTAGTGTATGTTCCAGAAGAGCAAGTTTATTTTTGTTTTGACGTAACTGTTTAGTTTCACTCTCTCTGATAAAAAAATTAAATTAAATCAAAAATTCAGAATTCTACCTTGGTTCAGATACTTTGGCAATAAATAATTCCTAATTAATCACAGCTTTTATTTTAAATAATATTAATCTATTGAAAAATGAAATTAAGAGACTTTGTTTCATTTCCAAAACTAGATATGGCAAAATTATCTACTAGATGAAGCTCGTTTTACATTACTATGATTTCTTTAGCAAATAATCTATGTGGTCTGCAGAAGGCAGGGCACAATCTCTCAGAACTTACTGGTAAATTTAACAGGTGTAGACTCGTAAAATTTATATACAAACTTCTGGTGTGTTTTATGATACCTTAATGACTTAGAACCTTATTGACAAGGGCCCTAACACATAGAGAAGGGGCCTCCTAGCTACAAAAAGTTAGCATTTTAACTGTGCAGGTCTGATACAAATACTGCTGTGTCAAGGAGCATAATTGAAACAGAAAAACCTAGTCCTTTCTTTTTGTAAAAACAGAAACTCAGAGATGTAAGAGCCCTACAATGGGAACAAAGTGTTATACAACCCCTTAAAAACCAAAGTAAAATAGAAAAGCCACACACAAACAAGCAGTTGGTGGGCAAGAATGTAACAAAAAGATGCAGAACAATAAGAAAGCACGGGTGGGGAACATTTAATTGAAAATATAAAAAATGCAAAAAACCAAAACCATCTTGCAGGGGAGTTAAAGGACAAGGACTGCCATAAAGAGCTCTTGTTGAACAAGACAAGGTATCACTGGCTGTCATTATTCAGCCAGTAACTGTCTGCTAGGAAATATAAATACATATCCAAGGTCACAAATAAACTTCCAAATAACTCAGGAACGCAAAACACTAATAATTATTGTATACTAAATTATTACAACTACACACAAAATATCTTGATTGGTATAAATTTCCTAATTTTTCTCCCAAGATAAATTATTCTTCAAAGCTTCTGTAAGGTAACATTCAGAACAATCAACCATCGCCGCACTGTGATTTGATATTCTAGTCTTTTAAAGATAATTTTAATTATTTTATAATTTTCACTGTTTCTACTAGTAACTATTTATTTATTTATTTTAACAGTAACTATCTGGAAAACAAACTTGCTTCAAAAGACACAGTTTTAACCATGCAAAACATCTCTGGACCAACTGATAACCAAATCCATTATTTTGGCTGGGATAGTGTTTTTCCACTGTTTAATTTGTCAGCACCAAATTATTTTCTTTTCCCCATTTTCAGATTCGTCACCAACTCCCTGTCTCCTTATCACTCACTCTGTATCAGAAGACCAATTTCAAGCTGTAATCCCTGCAAATGCTGACCTCCCTTGCCTATCCTGTTTTCTTTTCAAGCAAATGCATTCTGTCTCCCTGGCTGCCCTTCACATTTGCAGTGCAGACCTGCAGATGCTCACCTCCCAAAGGCTGCCAGAAAAGCAACAGAGACTGCTGCAGGTTCCCCCCTTGCTATGGTGATCTACATAATTTATTTTGCATTTATCATTAAATATATCTCTGTATCCACTCTTTTCCCACTGTTTTTCCTTCCTCTGTGTGAATGGGAGTTTTGCTGCCTTTTTTTAAAAACTGTTTGCACCAAGTCCAATTGTTCTTCATAATGTAGAATCACATGCTTAATATTTAGATTGCTCTGTCAAATGTTCCTCAAAAATAAAGAACAACAGTGCATTTGTATTTTAAAAATGGATGCCCATATAACGCTAGAATTTACAAACAAAATAAAAGAAAAAAATATTCAATAGCTGGGTTCTGCTTAAAAAGTTGCAAGTTTCTACTTTTTAGTGATGCCAAAAATTACAGAAGAGTAGCCAAAACTATTCAGTAACTAACTTTGCTATTTTTTTCAATTCATGGACATCAAAGTAAACTGCTGAAGCAGCACGAATTTCTTCATTTTCAGTTTTCATTACATACAGCATACCAGTTAACCATCAGATGTTCCATGAGAAATACCAGAAATATCATTCAGTTTTCAGTTTGGAAAATCATAATAAGCTTTTTTGTATGGATTTCTTTTGCCAAGTTAGGTATTCAGTTATATATTGAATACGGTAGAAGTAGTTAATACATGCTCAACAAGGAACGGTGTTAGAAGTAATTTCCTTGTTCCTTTAGATTTTGGAACTTGAACACTATTTCCTTAGTCTTTTGAATCAAACTGTATGTCAGGCAAGGAAGGCACCTCTTTCCTATGGAACTCAAGAGAAAAACAGAAAAGGCATTCCCCCTCTGCATGGTTAACATGGAACTCAAGAGAAAAACAGAAAAGGCATTCCTCCTCTGCATGGTTAACATATATCCTATTGCTTCAACCTCCAAATTTTGCTGATTAAAATACATCCATGAAGCTACATTTTCTGTAGAAAATAGCTTTTAAGCATTGAAGTGAGTAGCAGGAAAAAAGTAAAACAAAAAATATCCTATCCAACACATTTATTATAAGGAATGCTTAATTTTTAGGACATAAAGGCTTAAAGTGCCATAGTGAAAATGTGCCTGGGGCAGGGAAAAGAAGGCAATCAGTTAAAAGGAAAGTTGAACCAATTTTTAAAATGCTGCTAAATCATTTTCCTTACAGAACTATGGTTTTTGAAAGTGGAAAAAGTTACAGAGAACTTGTCCAAAGAAATTACCGTCTAGATCCAAACTTTGAGCTGTTTTGCCCTCAAGCTGTTCAGTTTTAGATTCAGAAAAAGAACTCCTTAAGAGTTCTTTTAACACTATTACAAAACCATACTTTGCACTGTTTATATTGTGCAAAAAGAATAAGATTCACATTATCCAATGTTGTTTCTGACTAAATTCAACTCCTGCTGTGTTTTTAAATCTCCAGAATTACAACTTTCAGTTCTAGAAAAAAAAATATTTTAACTTATCCCATCTACAAAAAGTCACAAGAAAACCAGTGTCTTACTGAATTTTCTGGTCTAGAACTTAAGAGGTTTGCTGCACTTCCTTTGAATCACTCACTGGAAAAAGGAAATTCCATTTCAGGCATTAAAAAAACCCCAGAAACACACTCCCCCCCCACCCCCTTCAGTTTCATCATAAGCAATGCAAAGTCTGGATGCAAAGGTTACATAGGTTCCTTCCATAAGGCCTTCACAGGACATAGGGCCTGTAGGTAGGAAAAACAACTATGTGACACTTTTTAACCCCGAAAGTCATCAGAGACCAAGAAGTACAGGTCAATGTGCTGTGCAGTGCCTACCTAAAATAGGAAATTATCTGTCAAATTATCTCTCTTTCAGACAAGCAACTTCAGTGGAAGTTTTTGTATAAGAGAAAGCCATAACGTACTTCCTTCAGCCCCCAAAACTTCTTAAATTATTACTAATGGAGCTTGAAAAATTCACTTGGATGCTACAAACCAAACTGTTTCTGGCAGACACTGATAGGTTTTGAAGACTCTTAGCTTTCATTTTGAGTAAAACTTCAGGCTGTAATTTTGGGCAGAAAACCCTCTGTCTGCTTCTGAAACACTAAATATTGCAGATCTGCCTCTGTATCTTCTGGCAAGGGGGCTTCTAACACAGCCCAGAGCTGCAGAGCAAAGAAGAAAAACCTCAAAGACCATAGAGCTGGAGCGTGAGCAGCCAAGGAACAAATTCCTTTGCTGTCTGCAGTAGGAGTATATGTGTGTTATAGTCCTGTTATGCACTATAACAGGATACATATAAAGTTCCACTGATAGAGATTATGATTACCTTCAAGAAGCTGAATGGCTTAAAAAGGCAAAACACATATTTTAAGCAATAATTAAGATCAGGATCGAGTCTGTTTCAAGTCCTGACTGATTATTCTTTCCTAGTCACATTATCCAAACTACTGCAAGGTGACAGAATCTAGAAATACCGAAAAATTTCTTCAGCTAATATTTAACAGTAACAGTACAACAAAGTAAGGAAAAAAAAACAAACAAGAAGCACCTAGCAAAAAACATCCACAGGAAAAACTTCTGACCACTCCAACTCATAAAGCAGGAGTGCATTGTATTGTGCACCAAACCAGAAGATGAGTTTTTGACACGCTATCATGATGAACCAATCTCAGCTCAGTTTTTCAAACATGCCAACTATTTTTTTTCCTCTGATATTTTAGCAAAAACTCTTAGGTTTATGTATGTCATACCAAAACACACATATTTGGACTCTGCCAACACTAGCTGGCAACAACTACCTTCCTCTTAATTTTATTTTTTAACCTTTATCTTCTCTAATCTTTTGTTCTTCTTTTGGTGAAACTTTTTTACCTTTTAAAATATCAATACATATATATACACAACACATGTATTGTTTTCTGCTTCCACTATCCCTAGCATGTCAGATTTCAGTCTGTTCATCATTTACACAGCAAACTGTCAGCAGTAAATTCAGACTCCTTAACAGCAACAATTAGCACATACAGTACAATTAAGAGAGACTATCAGAGAGAGTCTTGGAAGAAAATAATTAATTGATGAACAGCATCCATGAGTAACACCTTACTTGTTTTTACATTAAGAAGAGTCAAACAACCTCATTATAAGTCAGACTTAGAAAAACAGGCATTGCTTGGACAGTAGCATTACACAGTACTTCAAGCAGCCACATAAATCTAATACAAGATTTCTGAGAGAAAATTGTTAATTGTTTGACGATATATGGCAACATGAATTTACATGTGTGACTTCTTTATACCAGAACCTTCTGAGGTAATCACTGTAAATAAAGCTAATGTTTTCAACAAACCCCCATATCACAACATCATTGTTTCTTTCACTGGACAGTAACGAAGAGATGCCCAAGCAGGGAATAACACACGAAATTTGTTTTCTGCTTTCCTGTCAGTACAAAGATCTTGAAGGCCCTACACAAATTATACATTTTTTAAATGCCTTTTGTAAAAATCAAACATAGCCGCTATTAAACTTCCATATAATAAATAATAATTTCCACCTTTCCAAGTTATCAGCCTCTGCAGAACAATCCAGATATGCTAGAATCTGTTTCTCCAAGTAAGTGTCAATGTTCTCCTCCACCACAGAAGATGCACTGAAAACATTCTGAATGGCTGCATTTGAAAATATTGCCTCATATTTCCCATCAAACATCAATTGCAATAATGATCCACTTTCTGGAAGAGAAAAAAAAACAAACAACAGCACAGAGATCAGTGTCAACTTTCAAACAATTTTGTTTTTCAAGACCTATTACACCTATCCAAATGAAAACATCTACCTTCTAAAGAATGTATCTTCATTTACATTGCAGAGAAAGTGCAGTTGCACTGAAACTCAAGAGCAGCACTAGCAGGTGTCACTTCATTCAAAATAATTTGTATTAAAGTTACAGTGAAACACAAATGACCAGATCAATGTAAAACAAAAATTTACACTGAAATTTCAGGGGGAAATAAATGGATGGCCTTTTAAAAAACTTCAGTTATAACTGCAAGATGTTCTTCCTTCAAAACATGTTAAATGAACAGTAAACTCCTATAGACAATACTTTCACAGACTAGAGAACCTATTTAGGGAAAATGCAACAAATAAAAATTACTCAATATTTGCAGAGCTCAGTGAATAAACTCTAATGAAAAACTGCACAAACTCCTCAGTTCTTCATTTACATCCTTAGAATGCCCACAAGCACTGTGCAATGAGATTTTATCTTTACAAAATAATTATTTTCTGTGGCAACTATACTATCTCAATGAAAAGCCTGCATATGGAGCAGATTCTTAGGAGTAATTACTAAGGTGGATTTAGACCCATGACTGTTTCCTAAGCCTAATTTCAAGACGAAGAGAAGTCAAGAAATGCTATATATTTCCAAGAAGCTTCAGACCCATCAAGTTCTTAACCCAGGCTACTACTTAATTCACTGAAAATGCTACCTTTAGATATGTTACAGTGCAATCAACACAGCAGTTGTTAGAACAATCTGGCCATGTTAAAACCTGCCATTCTTGAGCAAAACCATTATCTGCGTACCCTGCAGCTGTGGCTACAACTCATGCAGATGCACTGACTGGCTTCTGACTAGATGATGCAGGTGCTGGTGCTGGTTCAGCTGAGGAAAAGCAGAGGTCTGCATAAGATAAGTGCCTTACTATCAATCTGTGACTCCAGCTGGGGATTGCAGCTCCTTGCACTCAACGTTACTGTAGCTGCACTAACATCAGCAGCAAGGTAACCTGTTTAACACTGGCACAGCTATGGATCCACACTAGCAGCAGCTGTGTAAAGAAGTGATCTGAATACCAACAGCAAGCTCATCCAGCTAAACAAGCACTTTAAATTTTAGAAATACAGGAACACAGAGGGCAGAACCACCTTCAATAACAGCAATGGATAGTCATCCATTGTAGGAATGGGTGACAGAGATTCGTTCATTCTAATGTCTCTGCAGCACACTGCTGACCCAAGTTTACTTCTGCTCTCCACAATGATTTAATGAATTATGTAAGAGATAGTGTGTGTCACCTATTATTTAAAAAACACTTTAAGCTGTGTGGCTGGAAGGCCACATACAAAAGAATAGCAGTGGTTCTGCAACGCTGCTGACATCACATCCTCACAGAACAAGAGACTTTTTTTCCCATCTATGCTTCAGAGAGACTTTCTCTCACCAAATGACCAAATGACAACTTTTTATTATTGGATTATAGTTGCCCAGATAGGCAATGCTGTAGTTTGTAGAATAACTATGGACTGTGAGGACACTTGATGATGAACGAGGAATACTGAGGTTCTCCTCTTCCAGTAACAGAAATGTAAGCACACGTAAAATCTTTTGATTCTGTGTGTAGCTTTTTATAGGACACTATACAAATTCAAGGTCACGGCTTTTAAATTTATTTTCAGGATCATCAATAGGAAGGGCCCATATAAATCATTACTAAGAATGATCATAAACCCCACCATTTTCTACCTGTACTGCAAGATGCCTTTCTTCAACAAGTTTTCCCCCATCTTATAGCAGCACACTACCTAAAGTACCTCAAAACAAACCAAAGCTAAAAAAACAATCCGACAAAAAAAAAGCAATCAGAAAAACTCCACATCACAGTTTGCACAGCTCTCATGGAAAAGGTAAGAGTCAGTCACATCAGCTACCATTCCAGGAGGGTACAATGATTAAGGTCAAATGAAACGTCAAATAAGGAAAAAACAGCTGATTAGCTCTGTACGGTTCTCTTCCAAAAATCATTAAGTGCTTAGGTACGGATAAGTGACATTTTCAATATGCTACAATATGGCACACGACTTGATATAAATACAACTGTATTTTAGTCTGCCTGAAACATGGAAGTACCCTGACGTGACAAAGGTTACATTCTAGGAGCTGCTGCGATCCCCTCCAGGAAAGCTGCGCCTAACCAAGTCCCCCCAAGAGACTATTTTCCATTGATCCCTCAAGCAACTGTGACCAAACAGCTAATAAATACGGGACAGGCAGCTCGTGCCAGACTCTTCCTTCCCGCGTCTTGCTCCGAGAGCGCGTTCCACCTCACTGCCAAGTTCCAGAGGCGGGCAGCCTTTCACTCGGGATGCAGCCGAGGGAGCCCCGTGCTTACGAGCCCCCGAGTGCCGGCATGAGAAGGGCGGCGGGGCATCTGCCGGCACCGCTGCGGCCCGGCCGCTCGCACCGAGAGCGGCCAAGGGACCGTGCGGAGCCCCGGCCGCTCCTGCCGCCTCAGCCCCGCCGGCAGCGCCGCTCCCGCTCCTCCAGCCTGACAAGCCCACGGCCTTCCCCACCCTACAGCACGGGCAGGAGCCCCCGGGAGCTCGGCGAGGATCTGACAGGGCGCCGGAGGAGAAAAAGCCCGCGGGGGGAGGGAGCCGCCAGGAGCGGCCCCGGCTCAGTCCGGTGGTTCCGGACACGCACAACGAGCGGGCACCTTCCCCGCGCCGGGCCGGGACCTCCCCTCACCTGCGGCCGCGACTTCACCCTGCTTCCACTCCAGGGACTCCGCGGCGCTGAGGAAGCCCCTCAGCAGGGCGCGCTCCAGGGCCAGCATGGTCCCGCCGCCCGGGCCCGCCCCGCTCCTCGACACCGCCTCGCTCGCTGCCGCGACCCCCGCGCCCACAGAGCCCTCAGCCCATGTGCGGGCAGCGGCCGCAGGGAGCCGCCATGACAGCAGCGCGGGGCACGCCGGGAAGGCGCTCGGGCCCCGCCCCGCCTGGAGCCGCCGGCGTGAGGGGGGCGCGGGCAGCGCCATGGTCGGGTGGGAGCCTTCGCCTCCGGGGTGGCGGTGATCCCCAGGCAACAGCTTGTGAGGGAGCGGGGGTGGGCCCAGGCACGCGTACGTATCCGTATGGAGCCTGTGTGGTCGTGTTCCTGTGGAGGGTCACCGAAGGGGTCAGGTTAGAAGGGAAGACGGTGGGTCAGCAGGACCAGCCTCCATCGTCCAGGCTCCCTGCTCAAGCAGGGTCATCCCAGAGCACATGGCACAGGATTGCATCTAGACGGTTCTGGAATGGCTCCAGTGAGGGGGACTCCACAGCCTCTGTGGGGAATTTGTTCCAGTGGTCAGGCAGTAAAGAAGTTCTTCCTCACATTCAGGTTGTGAAAAAACGAGGTTAACATATTTTTTATATAAAATTTAAAAAGTTTAATAGACAATGAGGAGATAGAAATAAAGTAAAATGTACAAATACAGCCAGGTGCCTCAGCATTCAGCCAAGAGAGCACACCTTACTAACAAAGGATTGTCCCTTAAAAACAGAACCCTATTACATATTCATAAATTCTTATACATGATTCAAACATTCTTCTTAAGTTTTAGATGTTCTTTTGTTTAGTTTTAACTCGCCCCCTCCCCAATAGATCAATCTTCTTGGCTCTGCTGAGTCTCA
This sequence comes from Pseudopodoces humilis, assembly GCF_049639895.1. Taxonomy (NCBI): domain Eukaryota; kingdom Metazoa; phylum Chordata; class Aves; order Passeriformes; family Paridae; genus Pseudopodoces; species Pseudopodoces humilis. The sequence continues at coordinate 36,542,757 of NC_142202.1, read as the reverse complement.
CATTCCCTGATAGCGGAGGTTCAATAAATTCCTCCCTTGGACCACTGGTCACTGCTGTCTTCATCTGGATTAGATAATCCAAGAATGCAGGGGAATTTCTGACTATCTTTTCTGTCTCTGGGATACATGAACCAAAGCAGTTTTTTATTTTAATACCATGCCACAGCCTAACCTATATATGTATTATACCACTATTTCTAAGTTTCATCAATAACAGAAATAGAAGAAACTATATTAATACAGGAAAGTTGTCCAACATCATATACATAACATTCATTTCAATATTTGCTAAAAGACAATAATATAATATGTATCTATAACAAGGTGGAACTTCCTGTGCATCAGTTTTTGCCCATTGCCTCCCATCCTGTTGCTTGGCCCCACTGATCACAGCCTGGCTCCATCCTTTTGACTCCCTCCCTTCAGATATCTATACATCCTCCGTGGAGAATCTTCTGGGATCCTAGACAGGTGCAGGCTGAGGTGTCCAGCACTCAGGACAGGCAGGTCAAGATCAGGCTTTGGTCTATCCTGGTGTTAATTCCAGCACCTGTCCAAACACAAGGTTGATAATATTAAAATTAAAATTCCTGTAATGAGATTTTGTGCTTTTTCTTTTCAGGAAAAACCAGTAAAGTAACATTTTCTGTGAATAAATAGTTGCTAAATAGAATTCCTTGGTAAAAAGAAGGAATATTTTGCTGTCTTCCTCACCTATTCCAGTTCCCCCAATGAGTGTGGTTTCAGCCTTACAGCTCAGTTCTGGGAGCATCTAGAAATATCTGGAAGCTGCAGCAGGAATGTGGGCAGGAGTACCCCTGGCAGGAATTGGTGCACTCCTCCCTGGCACTGGGCTGATTGTTACTGCTGATGTAAAAGATGGTTTGGGATGTTTGTCAGTTGCCACAAACTTACTGAAATCTGCTGCTTAAGTTTGTTTCCCTAAACTACTTGAAGAATATACATTTATTTCTCAAAGAACAATCAATGTGCTTTGTTTGCATGTAAGGATAGCTTCTGCCAGATGGCTCAAGGGACAGAAAGTCTTTGCAGGACTGTGTAGTGCAGAGTCAAGATTTTAGCATAGCACTGCTTATTATTTCTAAGCAGGAAGTAGATAATCAAAATTTCTGATACAAGAGTTTTCAGAGAATAACCTTCATCTTTAACTTTTTTCTGAGAGTGTAAGAAAATTATCCAACTAGAACATGCTACTGTGGTAACTGAACTATCACATTTAATATCACCTTACAAGATACCTGTGCTGCTGTATTGATGCAGTATTTATCTTCTGCTGCAGGATTTTTTTCCCAAAGCCTTTTGAAACAGATGATCTTGTGGACTACCAAAAAACCTGCTAACTGTAAAAACAAGATTTTGTAAGCTTCAAGCAATAAATATTAGCATAGATTTATTCTTATGACATTTTTAACTGTGAGCTGCTGTTTGTAAAAGCTGCTGTTACATGATTTTTAAACTGATCCTGAATTCTGTGTGCCAGGTGTCTGGTTCTGCTAGGGAAAGAAGCAATTGTGGGCCATTTTTGAGCAGGAATAATTTGCTATTTGAGGAGTGGGGAAAGGGGAGGAATTGTCAAGGTAAAACTGGCTCATTGGTATACCAGGATGAAAATTGGCAGGATTGTACAACCAAACTTCTGCAATTCTTAGGAGCAACAGTTGATGCACCTGGTGAGAGGAGGGGAGATGCAAGGCTCGTACTGGGGAGTTCTATCGGTTTTTTCTTGCCTTGGCTCTATAAGTTCAGTCAAGTTACAACCCACTAGCCATTTGGTCTCTGTGATTCATCATATTTAAGTTTGCATCATCTTAGTTACAGTATCAGCAACTTCAAGCTTGTTGCAAGTTTGGGGGGCCCAGTAGACATGAGCTAAATGTTCAAACTATATTCTTGGGTTTTGCCGAGTTAATGCACAGGCCCTCACTCAGGAGGGTGTGTCCCTCAGAAAGCTCCCAACATATCTATGGCTTTTCCAGTTACATTTGCAATTTAAAAATAAACTTAGACTTGCAGTCTCAAGGTGACAAGGGCAAAAGAATGGCAATTATTACACAGTTCCACCCTCCTAGCAGGTGGCACAGATATGGACATGATGCTTGACATGGACTGTAGCTGCTTCACTGCAGTCACCAAGGAGTGCTGCATCCCTTGAGTCTCTCTGACCACTTGGCCAACTTAAGCTCTTGCTTCACCAAACCCCAAAGAACAAAAGCATTGGGCAGTCAGTGAAGTGGAGGTAGAAAAGCTACATTTCAAATGTGCTAAAGTAATTGAGGCTAGGGAATTCTTCTCTTCCTCACAACTTCGTAAAACAGTAATGGTTAGTGTGGGCCACTGCACCACAAGAAAAGAGTGATTCAAACCGCTCTTTGGGAATCTAAAATTAAGAACATGGCCAGTTGCAAATAACCCTGGACAGCTCTTCTCTGGTATTGTGGCAGCCCTTCTAGAAGCAGACATTAATCTTCATTAGTCATTTGGAAGATACTATATATTAATTTTACTGTATCTCTTTTTGTATGGTATCCAGGACCAGTAAATGAGTAGAAGAAAAGGAAGTAGGTCTCCAGTAAATACATACTCTTGTCTGTAAAACACAGCTGTAGTATTTCAGGTGCAGTCTTCCCACTTGTAATAGGTTAGTTTTTCTAAAATTTAGCCATTTAGTAGAAAATCTATTGTCATTCCTGATGTCCATGAAGAAGTATTTGCTGACCATTTTGCAAATGTTGCTCTGTTTCTTCTTTTTTCTCCATTTTTGTCACATCAGAACATATCTCATCTGAACTTTTAAAAACTAATTATTACCTGGTTAGTTAGCAGAAATTTGCCTCAACTACATAACATCTATCAATTTTCAGATGAAGAAACCAAAGCTTATGTGGAAATAATTCAATTTACTGTTCAACAAAAGAATTCAGAAATTACTCTTTCATTAAATAAGCGTATATCTGCCCAAGTAGACATTTGCAAAGTATTTAATGCCTTCTTATATGAGCTCATACAGAAGCATTATTTTATGATGTCTAATTTTTTTTTTTTTTTTATATGGCAACATTTTCTCTCTTTGCTAGCTTTGGAAGGAGAGAAGGATTTAAAATGAGATTAAAAAAATATTAAATGGCTCTCATTAATTGGATTCTCTTTTTTAGTCTGGAGAAAGAAAGCCAAACAAAATTGGTTCCAGTCGCACTACATCAAACAGAAATTTTAGCTGAAACATAGCACATTTTTATTAAAACTGCATGATAATTTTAATCTCTTCAGTGCACCCACAAACACAATTCTATTTTTGAACACAGAATGTGCATGTTTACCTGTAAGCAGAAATATGTTTTTGAGATTACCTCACACTAAACAAAAGAGTGAATAGTTCTGGCTCTCAGATATATTTGTGTCACCACCAGGTCACGGTGGCTACGGTGCTGCTGCTGGGACATCCCCGTGCGGCCGTGTTGGCACGAGACTGGCGGGTTCATCAGAAACACGGACTGTGACAGGCAGCAAACAATGGAGGGGTGATGAGTTCCTGATCTGGAGATCCCAGCTGAATCCTCACTTTATTGTCACCAGGGAAGAGCAAAGCACTTGGATAGTCAGCTCCAATTGTGCCTGAAAATCACTCGCAGTCATGCTTTTTATGTTTGGCCTCCAAAATTTGGGGCATCTCTGTGACTTTGGACTTAAGTAAGATTTGGTGCATGACTTAGGGAATAAGGACCATTGGTCATTCCTGGTTTCTGTGTAAGATTTGGTGAGTTCTGTGGATGAAATATGGCATGTCATGTTAATATAGAATATTCCATGTGAATCAGCAGAAGATACTAGATATGAGTTTGTGATTATTTTTATAAGACAAGCAGTTCTCTTCATCTTTCTGTCTTAGATTCTTAAAAACATGAGCTCAATTGTTACATTATTAGACATTAATGCATTTGATGCAAATTGGATTCCAGAATTGTTTTAGATCTACAGAATAGTCACCAAACTTAGATGTTACAAGGTACCTTCCAGTACAATTTTTATAACTAATTAGCATGAAGGATTTAACAGTGGTATTAGCTTAAATGCTCTGTGTTGATTTGTAATGACAGAAACACAACAAGGGACATTCTGCTTGATGAGAAGGGTATTATCCTAAAAACTTCCCATTGCTAACAGCTTTGCCAAATAGCACAAATACCACGTTTGATGTTTTCTATTTGGAAAAAGTCCCTTAGCTTGGACTTCTAAACAAACTAGGTGCAATTTCTCTCTATTTTTAAACAGAGGCACAAAAACATTTGTTCCTGTATTTTCTACTCATCTCTGAAATGTGTATTTTGTATGAGGAGGTATGTTGTTGTTGAGGGTTAGGTGTCCTTTTTTTTTTTGTTTTGTCGTTCTGGCCTGCCCGGGGAATTTTTACCCATTATGTGCTGGGTCGCGGAGCTGCTGCGGTGGACAGAAGGGAATTTCGCCATCACCCAGACGGAGCGGCTGCTTCTTCTCCTTCTCCCCTCTTGGTTGGTGGCCTCGCACCCCCTGTCCTGCCGGGACGTGTGGCAGTGCCAGGCACCGCCGCGGAGCTGCTGATACACCTCAGCCACCGGCCCAGGATCTCAGCTCGTCCCTGCTGTTTCCAGCCGACTGTTCCTCGGAGCCCTGCAGGAGCACCGGGACTGACTGCCCGAGGGGGTTTGTGAAAACAAAACCTCTCCTCCCTCCCATCTCAGCTGAGAAAGCTGTCCCGGGGTCCCTGGTTCTGTGTTCTTGTTATTGCTGTAGTTATTGTTTGTTTGTTTGTTTGCCTGGTTATACTAGTAAAGAACTGTTATTCCTATCCCCAGATCTCTGCCTGAAAGCCCCTTGATTTCAAATTTATAATAATTCGGAGGGAGGGGGTCTACATTCTTTCATCCCAAGGGAGGCTCCTGCTCTCCCTAGCAGACACCTGTCTTCTAGAACCAAGACAGTTGTGATTGGGAGCATGGTGCCCTGTAAGTCAGAGAAGTACTTTTCGCTGTCTCAGTTTGTTTATGTAAAAATTAAGCATAGCTTTGCAGTCTGATAGAATTATAATAATAGAGGTATAGAATTTACGAGAACCATATGTTAAAGCAGGAGGCCTCATATTCTGGAAGTGTCTGGAAAAGATAGAAATCCAATTGTTCTAGTGAATTTAATTTGGATAAGCACTTGTGCAATACTTATGAGCAGTTGATGTTTTATGGTAATTTCAAATGTTATTTTGGACAATATGGGACATCACTGTGGATGCTATTGGTTCTCCCAAGTTTGAGGTAGGCAAAACTGCAAATGTTAGAAGTTGCAAAGAAAAAGGTTCTAGTAAAATAAATAACTAGATTATTATGGAGGGAAGTAGATGGAGAGAGAATATTCACACTTAAAACAGCAGTAGATCTCAATGTCCTTCAGCAACCAAGAATCTGTGCTGAAATGATTTCTCATATTCTCCATCATGAGTTTCTCCCTAAATCTTTGAAACTACTAGCTTCTTTGAGGATTATCTGTCCTGGCAAGAAAAACAATAAGATAAATGTTCTCTTTCAAAATCTGCCTCAACACGCTTGTCAATATTTACTATATATTTATAACTTGACACAGTGAAGGATTGATGAGCTCATTACAGTGGATTAGGATGACTCATTTCCCTGTCCTTCATGACTGCTTCTGCTGAGCTCTTTACTTCTCCTGAATGCCCAAAGGAGAAACTCTGACGTGTTCTGAGCAGACTTCCAGAGAATTGGAAGAAATCAATCCATTCTTTTACAGTCCTTGAAGATGCCCAAAGGATTCTTCAAGTCTAACAGATTTTCTGTGTAAAACCAGCACTCAAGTGATGTTTCATTCATCTTGCAGTTGTTAATCATTAGACTCCACAAACATTAGGAAATCTGTTTGTGTCATTCACAATCTCTTACTTTCCACAGGCAAAACTCTTGGTATCAATAAAATCAGGCTTTGGCTTTCACTGGTAATTTCTGTACAATCTTTCAGATCCTGTGGTACAGTGAGTGGTATATTCCAGACCTCTTCCAGGTTTCTTGTGGCAAGTGGGATGAAAATAAGTTCCTATAGGTTTTCCAAATGCTCTCAGCAGCAGAATTATGCCTTACTTTTGTGGCTGTAGGAAATTCTTTCCTCTTTCTGATGTTGTAGGTTTAGGAACATTCTGGTAGGGATATGACTAGAAATGCTTATGATGAGGAAGCACTTTTTATACTGACTGTGTGCCTGAACTCTGCTGTTATATGTATACATCCATTCAGTTCAAAGACTGACTGTAGCAATTACTAGGGAAAATAGATTAGGAAATAGTAAGGGATCAGCCCATGTCTACAGGTTAGTTTTGCTCTGCCATGAAATAAGCTGCAGGGCACTGTGATCATACTTTGAACAGGAGGGTAAGAAAAACTCCCATATTGTTCTCAACCTGTTCACCTGAAAGAAAAACAGTTGCTTTAGACTTACATTGCATCTCAGAGGAAGAGCTTTTCTTGTTTAGCTTTATAAGTGAAAAAATTACTAAGAACAAAACAGTTCGTTTTTTTGGTCCTTATCTACTCCTAATTTTAGGATATTTGTCTGAATTGCCTAAGGCTCTTTTCCACTATATAGTACTTCTAGGTCTCCTGAGGAAGAATGACCTGAAAAAAGTACAGATATTTTACTAACGAGCAAAAGTTGTTTAAATCCGGATTTGCAGTAACAAAATTAGAAAAGAAAATCAAAAAATCTTACAAGAAAGTTGTTAGAGACATAGGAGTCTATCAAGCTGGAGAATACTTTTTTGTCTTTGTATGGATTCACACACAGCAAAAATATGTTGGTGGTCTGACATCCCAGAGGGGCTTTGAATTGTCTGAATCACAGAACTGCATCATAATGACTCATTCTCATTGCATACTGACATCCCTGCTGGGAAAGAGCTGCTCTCTCTCTCTTGTAGCAATTTCACTTGGCACATTTTTGTTTTCTTCTCCCAATGAAGTTTCTGTCCTAACAGACATCTACAGTGGAGCTTCCCTTCTTCAAGAAGACAGACACTGTTTTGCAGGTGCAGCAAGTAATTTATTGCTCTATTAGAAGGAAGTATTTGCTCCTCCAAATGGAAAAGGAATATAAAATCCTACCGACTGTTTCTAGGGACTTTGCTATAACTGAATTCCTTCCAATGCCAACACATGAGAGAATAACACAAGCAAAACTCTGATTTGTGCTGTTTGTATGTGCTTTTCCTTTATAGATGTAACATCTAAACCCTTTAGAATAAAGATGTTAATCCTTATAAAACAATCTTGTGTGCAGCCACCAAAGGAAAAGCCTTTCTAAAACAAGATGATCAGCCAGTGCTACAAATTCTTTGTATTCATTTCCAGTCAGCTCAGGATGAAATGGTACATATTCCCAAGGCACACACAGAGGAGATCCTTCACTGACTGTATGTTCTTCTAATCTCTCTGGATGTAGATGAGGCATTGTGTTTTCAGGGCAGATCTCCAAATTTATGCTGAGGGCAAGGGGAAGAGGACTCAATATATACGTTTTCCAGAAATTGTGATGATTCCCCTCCTCCTCTCATGCTTATCATCCTCTGTAACCTTAGTGACATAGTGGGTGATCTGTCCTTCCACAAAGTCACTAGAATTGTTGCTCACTGCATTTTTCACAAGGACTTGTCAGGTGAAAGTTAGTATTACTGCCAAATTTTTGTCAGCACACTTGGGGTAAGAGCATATGACTTAATGTCTGGCAAAAGTCCTACAGGATTTGTTTCTGAAAATTGATAAGCCCTCACAAGTTGAGGAGAGATCAGGCCAAGGAGGCATAATCAAGTGCCCTCCTGAATAAAAACATCCTTTCTTAGAACTTCCAAGGAATATATTTTGGGTCTCTGCTGCTACCTGTGTCTTGATAGTGCTCTTAGATCTTGTCCAGACCTATTTTTTTTTAACTCAATGAAGCCATGTCTTGACTTTTTACCTAAGAAATTGAAGCTTAGCAGTTTTTATTCAAATTTTCTTTTGGAGTTGGCAGTAATTCTAAGGCTGAGCTATAGAGTCATCATTCCCATGCTGGATGCCCACATGCTCTTTCAACCTTCAATGCAGATAAACTTTGTAAAAATGGTTAATTTTTCCTTTATTGTCACATATTCTTTCAGAACCTATTTATATATTCTTTCTTCCACCAAGAGCTTTGTTGAAGCAATGAAACATTTTTAATTAATGCATTACATTTTAATGATTAGTTTTTTAAATTGCTGCAATCAAGCATGATAAATTCACTGAAGACATTTTAAGCTAGTGTGTCTTCACAGGATCTGTGCTCAGAAACAAATAAATTTGGATTTCTTGAACCTTAGGATAGGTCTATTTGTTTTGGTGTTTTTCTGACAATGGATAAAGAGTTAGGAAAACCGAAGGTTCTTTTCAATTTCTTAGCTTATTTCTTTCCTGTTAATCAGTAATTCTCAGGTTCTCTGTTTTCTTTTCAATAAAGTGTCAATATTTTCTTTACAAACTAGCCTCTAAAAAAAGAGTTGTAATGGTATTTAGTCAAAAAAGGGAAGTTCACGATAGTCTTCCCATTTGTAAAAAGTTGCTGTAAAAAAGACACACAATGTTCAGCACACATTTGGACTTTTGTGGTCATCCGATGCTGCAAGCTTTGCCTGAATGATCCCTGGATGAAGGATTTTCCTTGTGCTTTTTTCTCCTTTGAAGTTTTTCTCTGAGCCACAGATTGCCATGATATGAGATGGCTGCATTCACGTTTGATGATGATAAAATACACATTGCACAGAGTATGCCGGCATAACTTTCATCAGTACAGACCTTTCCTGGTCTGCTCCATTGAAGTTGTAGCCAGGAAAAGGGGGACAAGATCTGTCATGGATGGTTGTGATCTGATAAATAGATTTGAAACTATTGTGTCCCATTTGCAGTGCTGCTCAATCATACTGTAAGACTTTTAAATGATTTTGGAAAAATGATTCAAAACATTTAGTCAAAGGCTTCTCAAAAAATCCCAATAAGAAAAATGAACCTTTCCTCCTCTTCTTCCTCTGCTGTTTTAGCTTGTTGCCTCAGCCCCCACTCTTCTCCCAGGCAGAGCCCTAAAATGAGTAAGAAGTCTCACTGTGTGAATGACACCTGCATGACCTTAGAAAGATGAGGCAGAATTACAGCTTTGATTGGAAACAGCTGCCACTCTTTTTTTTACAGTTATATATTATTCAGTCTTAATGGTGTTTCATCTACTGAAATAATGCTTTATTAATTTCTTATAAACTTAGCAATGTAAGCAGCCATCGTGTGTTGCTTTCCTTCTTTTCTGTAGATAAATATACTTTCTGATAGTTGAATTTAGTTTGCAGAGTTGACATTGAGACTGGCTGGCGTGGAGCCAGATTTTGATAGCATCACAGCGTGTTACAGGTCAGGATTTAATTTAGTCTGGCATCTAGTGTGGATGGATTCTCCTGTAATGTCATCTTTCTGCTTCTGACATAGAATAATAGCTAGTTCTATTTACATCTCATTTTCAAGCCACAAAATTCCTGCTAGTGCCAAAAAGACAAAAAAAAGCACAGGATAAAAGATAGTGCCCTTGCTATGGTTCAGTTGTTTCTGGAAGAATGGAGATGGTGTAGGGGGCTTGGTTTTGTCCCACTATCTTAAAACTAAGTAAAAGTAAGATAAGGCTTTTATCCCTAAGTCACCTGATTAGTGTAGCAATACAGGTTTGTTACATTGTGCAGCCCTCCAGTTTCTAACTTAGAATGGTTTGGGTCGGAAGGGACCTTAAAGATCAAGTTCCAATGCCATGACCACAGGCAGGGACACCTTCCACTAGACCAGATTGCTCAGGGCCCCATTCAATCAGGTCTTGAACATTTCTTACTTGGATTAATTACTTGCTGAATTTCTGAACTTAAAGGAATCTGCTTCAGGTATTTAATATGTGAAGCCTGAATTTTGAAGAGCTACTGGTCCTTGTTATAGAAGTTACACCTAGCCTATACTTGTAAGCAATATTGTCTCTTTTTTGGTTTTAATTGTGTTTCCCCCCTTCTTCTAGTTCCTTACCCATCCTTGAAATGATTTTTTTCCCTTTAAGTCCTTCTTTGCAAAGTAAGAAAATGCATTTTCTGTGTGTGTGTCTCCCTCAGTTAATAAGCCATACTGGCCCCCATTTCCAACAGTCAAGTTTCTGGTGTTTCCAGGTTTATAATCACTTATTTGGGAGCTTTGCTGCTGGCTTTGTTTTGTAGTATTTGTATTATCTTCTCCTTAGTGCTTATTGGGATTTGAGCTTTATACAAATGGGATCTTTAATCACCTTTTTTTGGCATCTCAACATCTTGAATTAATTTAAGCAGATGAAAGAGATCAATAGGTAAGGTCTTAAATATCCTTGATAGCCAGATGCTCCTGTATTTTGCATGCAGAAATCTTCCATCTGCTGTCAGGTTGACAAATGAACTGAGTTTTGAATGTGTCCCCTGTTTACTTTAATGGCTGAGCATTCAGAGATTCCAAACTCTGTGTTCTGTCTCTGCATTGAAGTGCATAGGCTTAAGTGCAGGGAAGCTTCATGTTCATTATGTAGTACATGTCTGATTTAGATGTGTAAAATAGGTAAATCAAATTGTTATTGTTAAAACATTTTTAAGTAACTTCAGATAAATTCCAAATGCAGAATGTTTTAACTGCTTCAGACTTGCACAAGTGGCACTGGGGAGAGGAAGATGAAAAGCTTATTTCAGTAGCTGACTTTTGATCTCTGGAACTGAAAATGTAATCCTTTGTCACCTGTGTTCCCTAGCATTATATGTTGAATTTGATATGAAGTTGCTATAAATCAAAACTTTCTTACCTTGGCGTGTACAGAGATATTTTAGTTGGTCTTAGATATCATTGCAGTACTCCAGCCTTTCGAGAACGAGCTTAAAGAAGTCTATAGCAGGTACTCTATTGTCTGATAGCATTTATGGTTGTGACTGGGATCAAACTACACACTCCATCCTCCTGTAGGAAGGTCCCGCACTTGGAATGTACGAAGTACCTGTTGTCACTCTGTCAAGCCTAGTGATTGTTGACACACAAGTTGGAGTGTAATACAGCACGTGACAGCAAAATTTAAAAGACATTATAAACTAACCTTATACTACTAGAAGAGTGGTTGTAATATTCAATACATTATATACCATAAAGATTTCATTGTTGCTTAGAAATACAAAAATAAGTAAATCCCACAGACCTAAGCACAGCCAAAATCTCTGCCAGCATCCATTTTGGAAAGATGTCATTTAGCCTTGAGGAAGAAGTCCTGCCAGCAGCTTGGACTAAGAGTGTTCAGACTCACTGCCTAAATAAATGGGCAGTAGACTTCAGACTCCATTGGATGATGGTGACACAAAAATATATTAACCAGCCCTAGTGAGATAATGCCAACATCTTAGTCCTGCATGTGACTGAAAAGAAAGAGAACACTTTACATAAGGGGGCAAAAAAGAGTTCTCCAGCCCCTTTAGTACTGTCCTTATTAGCCTGATTTCCTAGGTAAAAGCAGTCTATGCAGTCTTGGTGACTGCCCTCAGTCAAGACACTCAGAAGACACTGGGATCATTCAGCCAAACTTAACAGAGACATAACTTGTCTCTAAGATTATTAAGATTTTTATAGGTTTGTGAAAAAGCTGGATAGATAAAGAGAAGAGAAGGGTAACGATTACTGTTTTGATCCTGCATGACAACTTTTATATTATTATGTAAGAGAATTCAGCCTTAGGAGGGTAAGGGGTGTGGGAGAGGGGAACATTAAATGCCCTGAGAGCAGAAAAAGCTTCAGTTGTAGCCTTCAGTCACCTGAGGCACAAATCAGTCAGAGACCACACTCATGAACTGTTCTGTATTCAAAACTCCTCATTTAGTTGTGACACCGTGATCCTTAACACTACTGCTTATAGCACTCACACTTGGAAACTGTTTACTTCTCCCAGTAAATTTTTCTGTCTCCTAAATTATCTTTGCATAATGTAGGGTTCTTTTGTCCTTAGACCTATCACTTTTTTCCTGGCACCCATGATGCCAGTGGCAATGCAAGCCACTGTGATAACTCACTTTTGTCCCGTATTTCCGTTAGTGGTATGACTTTATTTCACGACCAGCTTACATTTGAATCTTCTTTTCATCAATAAAAATGTGCAGCTTAAAATCTCCAAATTTCAGTTCTAAATCAGAATTTGTTTCTATAATTCATGCTGGTGTTTTCTGGGGAAGAAGAGGAAGATGATTCTGGTGTACAGCAATTTTCTTCATAAAGTTCTCCTGTCTCAGTGATTGTGGTGTTAATCACAGTCAGTATGCTCCAAACTTTCTAACACGGGGAATGCTTTGCTACAGGTTACTAGCAGAGTCCTGAAAGAAAAAAGCAATCTAAAATAATACTAGCTAAAGTGAAAATGTGAGAGGGAGAGATGAGAAAGCCTTGACATTTTCTCTGTTGAGTCAGATTTGCCAAAATCCTTGGATTGTAAAGTTAACAATGATTTTCTTTTGGCACCTTCTTAATTTCACTTGGGATGGAATGTATATTCTTACTGAAATACCATTGATTAACAACAGGGCTTAATAGGGGTGTATGAGTAAGATATGTAGCATCATCTGTGATCATGAAGTTTATAATTTAAATAAAAAAAGGGAAAAAATGAAATAGCCTCATAAAACACCCTCACCACACCTGCCTTTTCAAAGAACTGCTGGATGTTGCCATTAAATTCTTATATTTCAATGAAATCAAAATTTAGTGCTACCACATGGACACCTTCATGGCAGCTCCCAGCTGCAGCAGGACTAACTGCTTCCCTCTCCCATTTAATGCTTCCTTTGGACCCAGAAACAGCTGTGAAATCCTGGAACAGAGCTTCTTAAAGAAAGGAATTCCTGTTTCTCACTACATAACAAGTTACAATTTTTAAAATGCAAATGGGCAAGGCTTCAGTCTCTGGATGACTGAGGGTAGAATTTTCTTTTTTAGAGCAATTGTAGCAGATTAAAGCCGATCAGAAATAACCATGTTTAAAGGATTTTCCTTCAAACATTTATTTACAAAATTTTCTCTCAGCCATCAGAGCTATGGTGATAGTGTAAGTCAAGTACAAAATATTTTGTTGTTGCTTTTCTGCAAAAAAACCCTAAAGCAAATGATAAGCATAAGATGTTACCACTCTTCAGCTGCAAAACTTGCACAACTCCTAAAAAGTTCGTAGCCAGCTTCACATTTTAAGCCAGGAGAATTCATGGTAAGAATGATTTTGAGTGACATTGAGAACCTCTGAAAGAACCCACCAAGAATTTGGGGGTAGCCAAGCTTTTCTCCTCTCTTTCTCTGTACAGCAAAAAGCAGCAACCATGGCCAAAAATAACCATGGAAAAAGATATACTGTGGAAAACTCCTGTCTCTTGAGGACTCATACAGAAGTTGATTGCAGAATATGACTAAAATGTGAGTTAGGTGACTTGTTTTTCCTTTTTTAAAAAAATTCCCAAACCCAGATATTCCTCTTTTTATGACTTTGTCATCCTAATGAGTTTATCTATATACCAGAAGTAAAAGCAAGACACATTCAAATACATGTGTGAGCAAGGAATCTAATTCAAGATAGAAGAATAGCCTAAGAGATGGGTAAAGGATCAGCCCTTGGAAATAATGATCTCCCAGTACTTCCACAGTCTTCATCGTTTCCCTAGGCATGAGTGAATTCACATCCTCTGTAATTTATGACTTTTTCAAGAAGATGGAATAAAATGTAATTGAAATTTAAACAAAGCAGATGTAAAAGCTACTGCAGCAGCAGTTCCACGGGGTTTTGTTTTTGTTTTTTTTTTTTGGCACATGCTCCAGCACTATTGTAGCCAGCTATCTGCTCTTGGAAAATTTTACAGCTTTCTCAGGTAGAATAGCTGCCTTTGAATTCTCTTACAGTTTTTGCAAATGATCCTCATCCTCATTATGAAATGGCTAGTTAAGAGGCAAAAGACATGTCTCTGGACAAATATTGCCTTGTGGTGCAGGACACTGTTTCTATGTATAATTCTGGAAGCCAGTAGATTCAAATGTGAGAAATTTGGCAAGTTCAGCACAGGATAATCTTTAAGCTATGAGTAGCTTAGATAAAGCCACAGGATGAAATAAAACAAAAAATAACTTCTCTTAAATGTGACTCATCTGCATTCAGTCCATGTAAGAAGACAGTGACAGCTTTTTCTCTGATGTTGACAATGCAGTTCAATGCCATGAGCTTGAGCTCTGCTTACAAACACTACTCACATAACAGAGCACTTGCAGTTTTTTCTGTTTGTAGATACATTTTTAATAGAAAACATTTCAACAGCAGTGTTGAAGCTCATATGAATGAGGGATGAGGTACTTTCTTTTTGAATTTCCAAAGCTGTGTTGCTGTTTGTCCATATTAGGGTTGTGCCTCTGATAGATCCTTCTGTTCCACTCAGCATACAAACACAGCATAAGAAGTTTGCCAGTTCCAGGGAAAGTCTGATTTCAGCACTGCAATCAAACTGCTTTGCTAACACATTGCCTGGGGAGTAATTTTGTAATTCTTAGTAGCCCATATTAAAACAGGGACCAGAAAATTTCATCACATAGAAGATTTGGGTAGTAGTCCTTGCTACAGGGCTGGCAGGCAGCAGTAACCTCTGCTTGCTGCTCAGGGCTGGTGAGGTGGGAGAGGAGACAGTGGGGACAGAGCTGGCAGGGCAAGGCAGTGTCCCCTGTAGTCAAGACCCACTGTCCACAGCACCTGAGCATGGCAAACCCACAGACCACAAAGCCAAATCAAGTCAAGACCATCACAAAAACTCACCAGGTCTGAGGTCAAGCCAGCACAGGGGTTCAGTTCAACAGAATCCAAGGCTACAGCAAAGACAGAACCCAATACCAGCTCAGCCTAGGTGAAGACTACTAGCCCTGAGCTGAGTTTAAATAATGCTCCTGAGCTCACAGAAACAGGTGTGTGTGTGTGTGAGTGTGTGTGTGGAGCTGGTCAGGCTCGGTAGGGCCAAGGCCTCTCAGTGCACTGGGGGTGCTGACAAGAACCCTTTCAGTGTTTAAGATGGGAAGAGTTGTTACAAGATACACTTGGAGATGCTGTGGAGAGCTGATGTAGTAAAAGGCAAAGAAAACAGCCTTTTCATAAGTCAGCTGCGTAAACAGCTGCATCTTGTCGGATTTTATCTTTTTAATGAAAAGATCTGAGTGCTACACAAATAACGGAAATTGCTGCAAACCCTCCATGTATTTACAATCAGGACATTGCAGGAGCTGTCATGGGAGATCCTGGAAAAGGATGAAAAGAAGAGTGCTGAGAAGTGGCATTGCAGACAAGCCTGGAGGGTTTTGTTTTAGTTTGTCCATAATGCAGTGTGAAAGACGGATGAATGTGTTTGTGGAGGAAAGGGTAAACAGGCAATGGAAATGAACATTGCTGTACCAGTTTCCATACATGTGTATTAAAAAATCATGTGGCCCCTTGTTCAGGAGGTGATGATTAAGGGGAGAGAGCGGACATATAAAAGGTCTGATATGTTACTGTTACTGTCAAGGAAAATAGTTATTAAAAGTAGCATTTTGGGCTGAGAGTCACATTTGGGAAGAACCTCTGAGTAAATTCTGGCACCTCTGCTGGTAGAGGCTAAGCATCTGGACAAGAGGTTCAGTGGTTGGCCAAGACTCCTTTGAAGTCTGCTTTATTTCTTTGGAGTGCAATTGAATTTTTCAAGCAAATGAAACCTAGTCTGTGTTCCTTCCTCCCACACAGAATTTACATCCTTTTCTCTAAAACACCTCCTGTTTGTCTTGGAATAAAGAGCATTTCAGCCTCATAGCTCAAAACCAGGGCAGAAGGTGCCCTTGCAGAATTTAAATAAGACATCAGCATGTTGTCACCTGTAACTGCAGTAGTTAGAGCAATTCTGTGGTGCAGTGACTGGGATGTCAAAAACAGAGAAGAGAGAAATTTTACTTCAGCAAATGCTGCATAGAACAGTTTTGCAAATTGCTTAACATTATTCATTGGCTTACTGCATTGCACCTGGCAGAAATTATTAGAGAGAGACACATATACAATGATTTAGAAAAAAAAGAATAAAAATTGATTTCTGCATGTAGTAGATTGAGGGAATTAGAGGGAAGTTAAGATATCCATAGCTAGCAGGTTTAATTTGTCAGCTTTTAGCATGGCTTTAGAGGATAAGAGGCCTCAGTGTTACTTTAAAGCCCATACTATCTTTATCAACATCAAGGAGTACAGAAGTTTGACTACTCAGTTTTTTGAAGTAAACACAAAGTTGACAGATACAGTCTGTTCCTGCACTGAATGCAATATGGAGAATGTGTGGATGCATTTCTCTTTTATGTTACCATTGTCATTACCATTTGATTGTGACAGTAACATATTGCTGAATTGAATCATTGTTTCAGTTACTGAATTGCATTTTATATTTTCTTCTTAAAAGGGGCAGAAAAGTGAAGAGCTTGAAAAATAATAAAATGGAACACACTGAGGGTCCATTTTAGGAAAAAATGGTGAAGATTTTACTGTTAATCTAGAAAACACTGTATGAGTTAAGAGAACTGGACATCTGAATATAAGTCCTAAACACTAATTAAATAGCCAGGAGTGATGGGCCTCTCATTACCAGAAGACAACATTCTTTGAAAGACAGAAGTCAAGCATTGCATGAGCAGGGAGAATATAGAAGGGAAGGAACAAGGCAAACTTTGGAAAAGTTGATAGTAGTTTTTGCAGTGAGAGGAAGATAAATGAATGAGAAAAATCTATGAGCTGATAAAGGGAGTCATGCAGGGAAACAGCACTTGAGAATAAGTGCTTGAGTTTAAAATGTTTTAGTGGGAGGAATTAATAACTGAGTCAATTTTTTTGGATCTGATTCTATTTTGAGTCTCTTGAGAGTCAGCAGTATAGATTATACCACCCAGATCCTGACTGATTGCTGTCAAGAGTTGTTCTCATTTAAGGAGGCATCCTCCAAGATGCCAGGAAACCAGTATGCAGCTACAGATTAACCCCTTGATACTGCACTTTAATCTATTTCCTTTTCCCTGTATCAGCCTTGAGAAATTATTGAAGCTCATCAGAAGGACAGAGACTGTGTCATGCCTGTCAGAACTAGGCAGGGTTATTTAATTAGATTTTGCTTTCCTGTCATGATCAGTGGGCTGGCATGCAAGTACAACTATGGAAATACAGTCTCCCTTTATGAGGGTATGAACGGAAGGAAAAGGGAAAAATAAGATTTTTTTCCCCAAGGTGGTTGGTTTGTATTTTGATGTGTGTTGTGAGAGGCAGTAGGATTCCTGGATAGTATGCAGAAGTATGGAAAAAGAAAGATTTTTGTTTATTTTCTGTGTGTATTCAGGGGGCTTTACTGGTGATATTTGTTTGGTTTGGTGATTTTTTTGGTTTTGTTTTGGGTTTTGTTTTGTTTTCTGTTTTGGTTTTGGTTTTTTCCCCCCATATACTGTGTACTGAGGTTTTCTGGTGCAAGGTCATGTTAATTATGTGCCCTACCCCAAAAATGTATTTCAGAGCCCATCTAGAGGAATTGAAACTGGTGAGCTAATCAAGCTGAATAAAAATGAATTAACCATGACTGATAAAATAATTAGATAGAATTCACCAAGAAACTGCCTTTTTGTAGTAAATCACATTAGTTTAAGGATCTATTAAAAGATATACATTTTTTTGTTGTTTTGTGTGTTTGTTTTTGGGGTTTTTTTGTTAAACAGAGACAGAAGCTTAAAGTTATGAGGTAATTTTGAAAATTGGCCAGGCAGAAGAGCTGAGGGTTTACCTGCATGGGCAGCTGAGCTGGCCAAACAGGTCAGTGCCTCTGAAAATGAGAGGTCTCAACACCCTGCCCTCCTGCCTTGCTCCCATCCACACTGCTCTGTGTATTCCTTGGAGGCTGCACATCCTGACAGGTTTTTCTTTGTTCAGGCGGCTTCTTGTCAGGTTGAGGATGACACTGTCACAGTGACGGCAGTGTTGGATGAGCACCAGAGCTCAGCTGGCAGCTCAGCTCTGGAGTGCTGGGGACCACCCCCATTCCTGCAGCAGTGACCTGCTAGATCAAGTCAGGCCATGTCACAGGGCTGTGTGCTGTGCTTCAGGATAAAACGGATAATTAAAACATTTGTTTTAACCATTATGTTTAACATTGTACAGAAATTTTACATTTTACAGAAGTATATTCCCCAAAAAATTGCTTCTCCTTCGGAGTCAGGTGTTGAAGTAAAATTTGAAGGAGGGACAAATAATGAACAAATCCATCCTTTTGAGTCTTAATTCTCTTTTGCCCAAAGTAGGTGTTCTGCATGATGGTATTTGTTTCTTCAGGGTGTCTAATTTCTAAATTAAGATACAAAAATCTCATGTACAAAAACTTGGCTTTGAAGCTCCTGACTGGGAAGCTGAAAGAGCCTCAGCCCTGTGGGATCCATTTTAAGAGCTGGGTAAATGCTGAGGAGCTATCCAGCCTTCCATTTTATCTGCATAGGAAACTGCTGTTTTAAAAGGGACTTGCTTTTTTAATGCAGCTGTTCTGTGTGGGCTGTTGCACACCTCGGATTAGATCAGCTGTGTGCAAAGAGAACTGCTCTGCCTCACCCAGCAGGTCTGTAGTTATATATACCATGGCTACAGCAAGGAGGAGGGATTAAAGCTGTGGGAAACAGATTTTCATCTGTTTTCCCAGTATGTTTTTCATGTTTTCTCCAAAGGAATAAAAAAGAACAAATAGGAAAAAAAAAAAAAAAGTTTGAGTCAAACCAAAATGGGTAATTTCTTCCAAACCATGACTTGAAATTTTACAGAGAGAAGTGGGGAGTAACAGTTTTGACTTTTCGGTTTGGTCCCAGTCCTTCAATTTTCCATGATGCCATATATATATATATATATATATATATAATGTATATAAATAATATACAGTATATAACAATATATTATATAAAATCTATATAATATTAATATATTATATGATAATATAATAGTATATAATATAAATATTATAATATGACAATGCTATTAATATTAATAGCAATATTATTAATTATTATTAATATAATAATATAGTATTGTTATATAATATATAATATAATAATAATATATATAATATATAGACAAATATATATATATTTGATCTACCTGGCTTCTGCAAGATTTCAGAAAATAGTTAAATAGTTGCAGTTTGGTTAAGGTAGAGGCTGTAATTCAGACAAGGTTGCTTGCTTTTGGAGGGGGAGAAATACAATTCTATTTCTCTCCTGTACGACTGCTTTGTAGTTTGAGGATTCTTATGCACACAGACAAATTAGATGCTAAGCTAATTTCAGTTTAAAGAATTTATGTGTATAATCGATTATATATATTTTATCTATATATATAGCCCTGAATTTCAAAAACTATGCTTAATAAAAGGGAAGAAATTAAAACCTGTAATGTTAATTATTATTTTAATAATCTTTTACAAACTGTTAGCTGGAGCTTGATTTTTATTCCAGGAAGGTTTTGGGTTCTTACTGCACCATTTTTAAGCTGTGTGAATATTTTCTTAGTCTGTAAAAGTGTTTCTGTGTCAATATAGTATTTAGGTCTATTTAATGAAAATGAAAATCAGATTTTACTCTTTACCAAGTAAAACAAATCATGTCCCCTCTCTCCCCTCTCCCTGCCCCCCACAACCTTTAGTGCTAAACAATGTTCCAAAAAGAAAATTTATTATATCACCTATTTTGATTCTGTGACATCATTCTGTCATGGCAATTAAGTGATTTACATAGAGTAACGTATTACCTCTGCTTTTAGACAAAATGAGTTTATGATGATTAATGGTTTTACTGTGAGTATGAGAGAACCTGGAAATGGAGAGCCTTTTAAAAGTGAGACATGACCTATGCTCAATTTTCCTCCTTTTTATTTTCTTCAGTTATTGTAAAATGGTTTTGGTTGTGAGCAAATTAAAATGCAGAAATTATGTCTTGTAACTGAAGTAAGCTATAAATGCTGGAGTGTCCATGGTAACATCATTACAGAACTAGAGACAAAAGGGAGAAAGAAATCAGCTTGAAGCACAGAGTCTAAACTATTGTGATGGCAGGGGACTTGGATCACATATTCCATGAGGATTCAAAGTCCTCAAGGAAGGCACATGTTTAGTTTGGGGAAGAGCAGGCTAAAGGATGATCTCCTCCAGCTCTCCCTCCTGCTCACCATTCCTATGATTCTGCAGCACAGCTGATTTTGGGCAGAGAATTTAGAATACAGAACGGTCATATGAAATGGTGAAATAGTATTTTAACAGGAAAGCATGGAGCAAATCATCTTTTCTGATACATGCCTTAAAATGACACCTGAAACTTTTCCTTTAGCTTCATACAGAGCTGTATTTTTCCTTAGGTATCATATAAATAATAAGTGATAAACCAAGACCTAAGCTGAGAAGAAGATGCTGAATAAGAACTCTGAAATTTTTTCTTTACATATGCTAACTGAACTAAAACACAAAGGCCATTAAGGCAAAAGCTGTTCAACTATGGAAAAACTTAAATTCAGGCAAAAAGTAAACAGTGGTGGTTTTTTTCCAGGGGCCTTATGGAATAAAATCACTCTGCTAAAAGAAAAGCAAAGGTAGAGGTGAACACTGGCAATTTAATCAGCATGGAGACTTTGTATCAGTCACAAGATATAATATTTGAGAATTAATAGTTTCTGCATTGTATGATACAAAATCAACGACACTTTGCTTTTGGACATTTAATCCCAGGCTGTGATGGATGCTAGGCACTGAGCACTGTTCTCCTGCCTCAATGGAGCCTTGGTGCCTTTCAGTGTGTTGAAATGTGTAAAATGAACAATCAGGGAAAAATAAAAACTGGATGAATTTACAGTCATGGTTTGTCCTCAGCGACACTGATTGGATAACTGTCTTTGAGGGCACACTTGGCAATGGAAAATAACTTTCCATGCTGTTTGATTCTGGGCATGAAAATGCATTTAAAAGTAAAACAAAAATGTATTTGAGGTAGTGATTAAAAATACACAAGTCATACTAACATTTTCAGGAAGACAGCAGTATCACAACAAGCATTTTAGCTGTGTTATTTTTATTCAAGTGATTGATCCAAACCTTCCATTAGGCATGCATTGAATTTTACATTATACTGCAGTTCTCTATATGTAATCTAGAAATTTCAGCACTGTCCCTCACTGACTACCAGTACAGGCTCTTGAGAGCTCTTCAATCTTCTGAATTTTCCTGACTTACACAGTTGTTTATGAGGAGCCATGTACTGTTGTTCTCCCATTCTTTGTTCAAATGGCTTGGTTTTTCTTCCGATACAAGTTATTGATGTTCAGTTCCCTGCTGTGTGTTTGTTCGTCTGGCTACTTTTTTTCTAACATGAAAGATTTCCTTGGAGGGAGAGCTAGAAACAAGTGAAAGGAGGTTTAACACATCAGTAGGCAGTGCAGATACAAAAAGGATATTTTGTTCTTTGGCTTACCTTTGCTTCAGTCACCATTTGCTCTCATCAACAGCAATTGTTTCAGTCTGAGTGTACATAGTGTATAGTTGTAGTGTTAATTGTTTTGGTTTCTTTACAGTGAAATTTGTATGGAGCTAAACCAATAGTTGGATGTAATTTTCAACTTGTTTTCCCTGTTCTGTCAGATGGATCAGACGGTGTCTATCAGACTCTTCATGCTGCTGGTGCTGAAGTCTCCCAGGGACCTGTACTGGAGCAGTGTTTCAGCATCTGTGTGACAAGCCTGCACACTCTTGCCTTTAGTGACCATGAGGCAATTGGGAGAAGTGTGGAATTGAATCTGATTTTTTCCCCTCATCTGAGGTTTCTGTTATGCTCTGGGACGTTTCCAGAATCCCACACGCTATGGCAAAATTCAGCCAGCCAGATGGTCGCATGATTTCTCTTGTGACTGCTGCTTTGCTGGAGGCCAGCCCCTGTGAATCTATCACATCAAGTTTCTCTGGTTGAAACTGCCTCAAAATACAGTTGAGATTTGCAGCGTGACTATTTAGTAGCTGAGAAGATGGGTCCTGTTGGCAAGCACATCATTTCCTTTCCAGTAATCCCACTGCTGGCTGCCAGGTTTTGATGTGCCATGTCACCTCTGTTCCCTCTTGAATCACTGCCTCACTATGTTGCCAGCAAGCAGCTGCAAGGTTTGCAGGACAGCCTGAACTGTAGCTATAGCCAGCATGGAGGCAGGGACTCACATCCTGCAGACCATTCCCAGCCATTGTGCACAGGGATCTGGCACCCTGGATTCTCTAATGCGAGAATGCTGGTGCTTGGCTGGGCTGGTTGTACCTACGTGATGATGGTGGCCTTGTCACAACCTGAAGTAACCACACTGGTACCCCTCCTGCGGTGGTAAAGAGGTGCTGTTGTAGTCCAGGGCTAGAAATGTGCTGCACCAGAATCCAGATAAGGCCACCTTCTTAC
Source organism: Pseudopodoces humilis (assembly GCF_049639895.1). Lineage (NCBI taxonomy): Eukaryota > Metazoa > Chordata > Aves > Passeriformes > Paridae > Pseudopodoces > Pseudopodoces humilis. Next base: position 36,520,162 of record NC_142202.1, on the reverse strand, counting down.
GAGCTGCTTAAAGTACTGTAGAAATAAGTTTATTATTGAAAACTCTGGCATGAGCAAAGACATTTTGACTGAAAAAGTTCTGGAAATTTGCATTAATGTGCTTATTCCTCATTTAGGTATGGGCAAAGGCTTTCTGTGGCTGAAAACTTAGAATTTCAAGGTGAGAGAACAGGACTTTTGGAGACATCCAAGCCATTGCTTAGGAGTAGATTGTAAGACATTTTCTGTTGGTATTCTGTTTCTGAACCACGATTGTTTAAATATCTTAATGAAAACAGGAAATATGGAAAACCCTCCCCCTCAAGTTTTGCTTTTCCCATTTGCTCTCCTGGTAAATAAGCAAATCCTTAAGGAAGCAACACAGAATCTTTACAGATGGCAAACATTTTTTTTTATCATGAGATTTTCAGTTTGTTTTAATTTTTCACATTTGCACTCTTAATGCAAAGGGTAAGTCACATTAATACACTTGGAGAACTAAGCAGACCAGGTTATTTTTTGTGAGCCAAAACTTGGGCACTGAGGTAAGACCAGAGAAGAGATTGCAGCCTGCAGACATGACAGGTCACAATATGCAGAACTCTCCCAATCAAGACAGAGAATTGTCGTTTGGGATTTGTTTTCTGAGCCTTTATTAAACAGAGTCTGTGGTGAGATTATTTGGGAACTCTGTTATAGTAATTCAATGGCTAAATTATGTATTTTCTGCACACATGGTTTTGGAGAATAAAACAATGGCAACAACCAAATCTCTGGAGAATTAAAATGTTTTTACCTGTGATTCATTTTTGTAATTGTGGAGCTTGCTTTTACCCTCGCTCAGCTCAGTGCATTTCAGAATGCTCATTGTTGAGATATAAACGCCCTGTTGTTCCTACTAATCCTGTCACCGTCTGTGGAGTATTTTCAAAACAAATAACTGACAGACTGGATGCATTTATACATGGATAGATATGTGTATGTGTTGGTAAAAATCCCTGAGATCTGAAATACCTTCTGCACCTTATACTTGTTCCTTATGGCAAGAAAAATGAAAATCTGTCTCCTTTCTTCTGTAAAATGCTTTTAATTTTTGTTTTCTATAGAGAGAGCTGGCAGTCCAAGGTGAGTCCACTTGGGGGTGACTGGCTTCTTGAGAAATAAAAAAGGAAACACCTGCAAATCTCATTAATACAAAGGCAGCATGGAGTTATAAAATGAGGAAGGCCTGCTTGAGAAACTCCAACTAAAAATCTAAGCCATTAAATAATTCTCCTTCACAGGGATCAGAATAACATAGTATAGTCCTGGCTTAAATGTTGGTCAGCTGGGTTTGTGTGACGGTATTTATGGGTTTACAAGACAAATTAATAATATGGCTGTTTGCTTATGTAGTTGTTTTCCTCAGGATGTGTGACACAAAATTTCTTACAAGTGCCATCAGAAACATTTTGGGGAAGAAAAGTAATGGATGACATAGCTGGAATAAAAGACCATTTTGCAGTCATGTTTTCTTAACAATGTGATCCTGCCAGAAACTGAATGCCCTATTTGAGAGAGCCATCAAAAATAGTACGGTACATTTCCTGTATTGTGTGGGAGCTTTCTCTCTCTTTTTTTTTTTTTTTAAAGCAAAGAATAGATGCTCCACTGCTGCTAATAGAACATCCAAGCACAGCACTGGCACACTCACACTGAAGCTCCAAGGAAGTGGTCAGCAGCCCAGTGCCTTACCTGTGTCAGCAGGATTTTACCTGTGTCAGCAGGAGAGTCTCCTCACCTGGCTGGCAGAGGTGCACAGTATCTGCCTTGAGCTTATGGAAAAGATTCACAGAAGAAAAACAGCAACACAGCCCAACCAACAGTGCCACACAGGTCACTGCAGATCCAGTCAATCTATAGTCACACGTACTTTATTCTGCTTTTACCTAAACATTTAACATGTAATTACTGGAGTGAAACTTGGAAGTTGTTTACAGCTTTTATGTTTCAAACTTTTTTTTGTTAGTTTTTCTTTTTTTCCAGATTGTCATATTTGTTTTTTCCTGTATAGGAGTGGCAGAATTACAGAGGAGCATTAATCCGTACATTTATGCATATCTTTTACCCAGAGGAAATCATCAAATCCCACAGAGGTACCATCATTGATGGCAGTATATGGAGAGGGCTGTGGCTACAGCTGCAGAACAGAACAGTCGTTCATGTGCAGCAATCAGTGGGACAAAGGCTTTGCTCTCATGGAGCACAAGGTCTCATGGATTGCTGAGATGTTTCCTCTTCTGTAGACACTGTGGTTGCAGTGACACAGTCAGAAAAGCTTGGAATTGTTGTGTGTGAAGCAGACAGGGAACACTCTTGCCTTACTCTGTGGTGCCACATTCTTCCTCTGGCAGAGTGGCTACAGGAATTCCAATGCCTGGTAACACCCCACGCTACACTGCAGAACTGTAGCATCAACAGTCAGTCCTGGGCCAAAGGCAGCACCAAAAAACATGGAGTAAAATTCCATAATGATCTAACTAGCAGCTTGCTACCCTTTGCACTTTTGTAAATAACTTTTGTTGAATTATACATTTTCTACAAAATCAGCTGTGATCAGACTGTACAGGTTTCTATTCACTTTGATAGAATGGTAAGAGATGAGTCTACCACCGCCTCACAGGATTTTGCTATTTTATTTTATGTGATGTTACTGCCAAGTAACATAGCTACCTTGTGTACTTAAAAACCTAACAATGTGTATTTTGTATTTGTTGCCAAGTTCACGATTTACTTACTAGACTGTAACACAGTTGCAAGTTATTAAGGATTGAATCTCTGCGTTAATTTGGTACAATACCATTCTAGCTCATGTTAGAGCAAAAAAAAGGATAATTGGTATGTAGATGCAAATTAGAGTTTAATATCCCATGCAGCTGTTTACATCTGCTTAATTAAGCAGCAGTGACTTCACATTAGCATTGCTATGAAACCATAAATACACACCAGAGATAAAGGTACAATCATGTTAAACCACCTTCCTCATGTCAAATCAATGCAAGATGGGTACTTTTTGTTTCAGTCTTGTGTTCTAATGGTAAAGAAAAAAGTCTTCACGTGTAAAGGATGTTTGGGTTCAACACATTTGATTTTGGTACAAGTACCAGGATTTTATAAAAATACTGTGGCTGCAGGCAGACAATTTAAGCAGTAAATGAAGAACTCTAATGGAAACTCCTAACAAATATAATTGGAAGTCAGTGGGTAATTTTCCTTTTGGAGCCTTTAGAGGAGTATCAGAGTCATTTTGCACAGTAATAGAAGGTAAGTAAATACCCATTGGGAAAAATGCAGGGCTGTCTTAACACTGATGAAGTTGTAACACTTGGACTATGTGGCATAAGCTCTTTGTTTCATGTATTTACCAGCAGTTCTGGCACAGGGCTGCTTGTTTTGCTCTTTGACTAAGGACCCCTGAAGTTCCACAGATGTAGCCAAGCTGGTATTTTGAGAGGTATGTACAATCAGAACAGGCCTTGGATTAACACAACACATCAGGAGAACACAAAAACTGCTCTTCAGTATCAGAACTAACCGTTAACCATCAGCATAAGAACACAACCTCAGTTGGTGCCATTTTTAATGATTAGAAATAATACATTGTAAAACAAAAAGTGAAAAAATTCCAGCGTGATACTTATAAACAAAGAACAAATAGAAAACAAAAAACGTCCAGTTTTGCCTGATTTATAGTATTTATCATACACACAGATCGTTAGTCTGAGGTAATACCAGTATTAACTTTTTAGTCCTTCAAGGACTGCTCAAAAATTAATAACAATGATAGCAATGCATGTTATGTTAAAAGTGAGACTTGATTATTAAATCAAGTAAACTCCTTACCCTTTTAGTTAGGGATCTGTGGCTGCAAGTATAAAACTGGAAGTAAGTCTACACAGCAGGAACTTACAGGACATGGGTGTCTGTGTGGTGTGTCAGTACGTAAGAGTACAGCTGAGTATGTAAAAATCAGACATTTCAATACAGTAAAGACTTTGTTCCAGAATAGCCCTTAAAAAATTTAGAATACTGTTAGTTTGCATAAAATAGCCAAAAAAACCCAACTAATTCAGAAGTCCAAATTTGGCATGAGGTAAAACCATGTGCATTTATTTCATGTGCATTTTAGATTTAGTAAGCATAAAATTAAGTATGTTGACTGTAATGAATTCAGTCATACAAGTGCAAGTCTTCAGCTAGAACATATTTTATGGCAGTTTATTTAAAAAATGTACCAGTAAATCATAAAAGAGGGATCATGTCCATTTAACGTTTATTGAAGTATACAGGAGGTTTTCTTTAGAATCAAATATGAGCATGAATATATGGCCAAACGTAAAATCTATCAAATTCAGTGAAAATTTTCTGACTTTAAATAGTAGCTGTAAGAATGACCAATATATATTCTTTGTTACAACCGCCCTCACTCTACAAGTAAAAAAAAAAAATAATAAACATTCAGTAAACATTCTTTCCTAAGGTAGTTTCCCTTATATATCAGTGATTTATCCATTTTTTTTGTATACATAACTTTTTAAACATACCAATCAGTGGTTCTCACAATTGAAAAATAAAAGCACAAAAAAGTTTACACTCTTGTACAGGTAAATAAAAGATCATTTTTAATTAAACTGTATATCCTTAAGGGCATAGTATAGTTTCAATTTCATTACCTATTACATAATTAACTTCTTACATACAAATATTGACATATTTGGCTTGTGCTTCAAAGCCGTTGTGTCTACAAAGTCCATGTCAATGCAACTCATGACTTGAAATCAGTGGGGACATCTTTACTGCTGCTGGGTTTAACCTGGTCGTGCAACATGGTCTCTTCTGAGCTTGTTGTGGCACTGCATTTTTCTGGAGAGTCATCAGTGTCTGGATCCAACCCTTCAGGACAAGGAAGCTTTAGAAGTTCTTCCCGCAGCTGAGCTGTGTGACGCTGGATATATGAAAACAGGTCAGTGTGGAAGGCCACAGTTAAAATAATACTTTTCACAAGGTTAGACACTCTAAGGCAAAAAGAGGATTAGGTAGAAAAGGCTTAAATGTACTATTTCAATGTCTGGATCAACCTCTCCCCTATATTTAAGGACTGCTACTTTCCATTTAGTGACAGAATAATTAGCAAGAGCTGCTAGGGACTTTGCTAGTCCCTAAGGCTAGTCCTAAGGGCAGTCAGCAGAACTGCAGCCAACAAGTGCATCACTCTAAATGCTACACTGTTGGTCTCAAAGTTGAGTCACATTTGTGTTTGGGGGTCACAGCAGAAACTGGCTTGGACTTGGTAGGTCATACAGTCAAACTAAATTTATAAAGAATTCATGATGAGACCTGTCACAGAGACAGATATGCAGAGATTTGTTACCGATCACAGTAACTTCATTTTGAAGACCAGTCACACTGAAAGAATGGAAGTCTGGCAATAGGAAAAAGAAGCCTTCCAAAATTTGGGGTTTACACCTCAGGGGAAATAAAACCTCATATTAAAAACAATATAGACCTGTTATCTGTGTAGTCACAATACACACAAATGGTAATACTTGTCTAGGAAGTCAGAAAATGTTTATAATGGTTAGAACTTGATTAAAGTTAACACAGGGTAACACTGATTGTAGCAGACCAGGGTTTAATAACTGCTTGTCTACTCTAAGAACTTGTTTTCTGGCAAGGATCTGGTTGTAATACAACTTTATCATGTACCCCCACCCACCCTCAGAGTGAACAAAAAAAGCTATTATCACAGAATATTCTGAGCTGGAAGGGACCCACAAGGATCATCAAGTCCAGCTCTGAAGAGAATGGCCCGTAGGGGATAAAACCCACAACTGTGGCATTATCAGCACCATGCTCCAACCAACTGAACTGAACTTGGGGTCACTGTGTCTTATACAAATATTCACAGAAAAATTGGCAGGACAGGTGCTAAAGGAAAATCCAACTTGTAGTAAAAATACTGGGGAAGTGGAATACACACATTTAATGTCTTGACAACTGGGAAACCTAGATTTGTTATAAATGTCTCACCTTCAGAGCTGCTGCATGGTGGGACATGGTCCTGCCCACCCGTTTGTCACTGCTGTACTGCTGTATGTCTGCTATCCACTCCTCACACTGAGCCATGATCTCCACTCTTTTCAAGTAGAAGTGTTTGTGGATGACCTGCAAGAAAACATTCCCAATGTAACATGAATGGAAGAACCATATACTTTACCAAATTTGAAAGACCTCTGTGGGCCTAACTGAATATAAGGAAAAAAAAAATCTGTATGAAGAATTCAGAATTGAACAAGGTTGGAGATAAAACTGGAATTTCTGTCCTCAGAGGTTTCCAAAATCCAACTGGAAAAAGCCCTGGGGGAACCTGTTCTGAATTCAGCTGATGCTATTTTGGGGAGTTTGTTGGTCTGGATATCTCTTCCAGTTTGTAGGAATCCACTGTTTGTGTGCAGCCTGCCATTTCAGCAGTCACTTGTGTTAGCTGGGTGCAGGGTAAACCAGTGCCAGAAACACACCGAGCAAAAGCAAAAGGGAGAGCGGAGTGCTGCTTGCATTCTGTAGCTCAGAGCTGGATGTACTACGCAGGCACGAGGTTTGCACAGGAGCAGAGCTGCACAGAGACAGTGCTGAGGCTTTCAGTGTTTCTTTCCCTGCCCCTTTTTGCCAGAGAAGCACAGAGTAAGCAGAAGCACCACATCCTCCCCTGTCACTGACCAGGAGATGCCCAAAAAGTAAACAGATGAGCAGAAACACTTTTGGCAGTACAAGCACAGGAACATTATGCGCTTCTGCAGAGAGAAGGATCATAGAAACTGCTTCAGAGGGGATGCAACCACTTTGCTCTAGGCAGAGGCAGCATGTTTGGGACACAGGAATTCTCAGGCCACGGTAGTTGAGCTGCCCAGTTTGGATGGGAGCTAGTATTTGATTGAAGAGTAATTTTGGTATTGAAGTACATATGTGAGTTTAAAAAAAATCCAAACAATCAACACTCATACAAAGTTGTGAAACTCTGTTTGGTGTTGGCTTTGTCTTAAAAAGTTTTCTAAAACTCTGAATGGTGAAAAAACCAATAAAACCAAAGAAATGATATTGAGCACTGAGAGTTCTTGGCCATATTGTAATATAATGGGAAAAATAATTTTTCGCTCTGGAGATCAGAGAAAATAGCTATCAGAGGAACTGCATATTGAAAGTGTGATTGACTTCAATTCTGGATACATTCCTTAAATCCAAAATGGAGCTTGGAAAAACTCCCAAAGACTGGCAGTTTAGATCTCCCGAGCCTACCCATAATTTAAGACACTGAAGACAAACAACTCAGATTTCTGAAGACAACAGCTCTCAGGACCCACGTTCTTAGGCTTCAGTCTTCAGCATGAGTTTGCATTTGTGTTACTGAATTGATCATCACTGTTAAGGTTCCTAAGACAACCCTCCAAAAACCTAAAGGTCTGAACAAAAAGGGAATCTCCCAAAGAAGTGCTCAGATAATCCTAGAGATGCATTTCCATTTGGATGGATGCAGATGGAATCTAGAACTGTTCCAAAGCTGCCTCATACCAGCAGTTGAAGAAAGCTGAGCTGCAGAGTAAGCACACGATTACTGAGACTCTTAAAGGAAAGTGCAGTAACAATAAGCTGGGATTCAGTTACCAAATGGTATAATACTGCATATCCTTCACTTCTGTACATGTGAGAAGAAACATGGAGCATTATTGTCAGGGGGCCCATTGCTTTCTAATATATTAAATTAATTTAATCTTACTGTGATTTGAGAACACCTTTTGCCAAAGTGAAACCATTACATTAGCTAGAAGAAAAAGACCTATTAGCAGAAGTTATTGGATCATGTGTCTGCATATTATCTTTATCATGGTTTTCTACTTATTGAGTAGAACATTTAAGAGGTAATTCTGAATCACCACCAGGTTTTATTTCATTAATTTAATACCCCTACATACACTGCACATACTTTTTCACCTGCATGTGGATAAAAATATCTAACACTTATAGTGCAGGTAAAGTGTTAATGTTTTCTAATTCCACAAGACACAGTCATTTTAATGAAAAAAGGTTTTGTGTTCCAAATGGTGTTTTTTACGACATCAAGGAAAGGAGATCAACATCTCAGATGTCACACCCAGCAATGTGAATAATCCTAAAACAATTAGGCTTTTTCAACATTTTATTATGCAGACAATTGAAAGCATAGGTGATACTTCCAGATGGTTCCATGCTTCAACACTGGCAACAGCTGTAGTAGTTCAGAGCAAAATGTCTTTTTCTGGAAATATTCCCTGGTAGTACTGTGAGATGACTCATGTTTGACCAAACATTTTCCATTAATATTTATACAGATTCTCTTAGTGTTTTTTCAGCTCTTTTTTCCTTGCAGTCTTTGCTGTACATGTTCAAACCCTTGAGATCTAACTCATCTGCTTTGGGAAAGGAATTGGTCTACAGACACTGAGAGAAATCCCTAATAACTAAATTCTTCTGTGATGCTACAGGTGAGCTTTAGTCTCTTTTCAGGAATGTAAATAAATTAAGCAATTTGATTTATTAATTTTTTTTTTAAGACAGCATGAATGAATGAAGGTTAGTATTGCTTTTAGCAGCATCAAGACAGTTGTTTTCAAATACACAGGTTTCTAGTGCAGATGCTTTGTGGGATTTCTTTTAAGGTATTTTTCCAAATTGCACTATCTTGGTGTATCTGAAGTGTTAGTATTTGCTTCAAATTGATGATCCTTGGGAAAATACTGCCTGTTATTTATGCAGAGTATGGAGCATGGAGCGCTCCTTTGTAGGGCTGACCAACAGATGTTACAGGCCATGGAAAAGGTCCTGTTCAGTAATAAGAGTGAGCCAAGCTGACTGAACCATGTTTTATCCAGCTGTGCACCAAGATCCCATTCAGGTCAGCCCCACTTTGCCTGCATTCCTGTTTCCCAGAAAAGAATCTGTGAAGTTTGGTGCATTGTTATTCACTTCAGTCTCTTGAGTCAGTTGCTGCAGGTTAAAACAGACATCTCATGCATGATCTTACCAAATATTTGCATTATTCTTAACACTCAATAAAGAGAAATACTGCCTTTCACAAAACCTACCTCCTTAAAACATGGTGATGGATTTCTCATTTGTTCAAGCATTGCCCACTTGACTGTTGCCTGTCGGATATTTCCATCATATTCTCTGGAGCTCTGGGTACCACTCGGAGTACCTCGCGATCGTTCGTAACCCGGTTCATTGAAGTATGGTTCTGCCACCAGTATTAGGGACTGGACAGACACTAACACCTGTTAAGAGAAGAAACCAGATGTTAAAATCATGCTACCAAAGTATTCTTATAAATATACACAGCTCTGCTCACCTTACAAGCAAAACCATTTCTATAGCAAAGTCCTTCCATTTGTGATCCAGGCTAGGTGCAAGCAGGGAACATCCATGCTTTCAAACCTAAACTGTCACTACACACAAAAACCACCGAGTCCTGTGGCTGTGTATTTAGCTGAGAAAATGACAATGTGAGAAAATGTAACTTAAAACCTTCCAAAACAAACATACAGCTATAAGTAAAAGAAAGTTTTTAAAGGAAGATGTGTCTGATTGGTGCTTTTGTGAAAGAAAGTGTATTTGTCAAGTTGTCAGTCAACAATTTTGATTTTTTCCCTTTGGCTAAGCTCGCTAATTCTTCTAATTCTGAACTAGATGGAAAAGAAAAAAGGAGGTAAAATGCCATGTGAACCACTGAAATTAACCCTGATCTAGAATGCCTCCCATTTTTTCTTTCAAATGAATGTTCTTAGCCCTTTAGTTTCAGATTTTACAAACAATACTGTGTCATATGCCAATAAAACAAAATCTCAGTATTTTTCTTAAGGGAAAAAAATGTTTTCAGTACTGTATGACCAAAGCACCAACTATTCAGTAATTAGGAAGTAACTATTTTCCTCCTTTTGATTTTACTATCCAGCACACATGTGAAGAGATGCTGACATAAATTCAAGGCATTTATCTGTATACTCAGCTATTCCTAATAAAACCCAAAGAATTAAACAGACACATTGGGCTCTTAGGTATCCAAATGAAGATGCATATTCATGATTTGATGGCTTGCTAGTTTTTCCAGTATTAAAAAACTTGTCCCTATCAACTTGGATTTTTACTAACTGGAGGGCAAGATTTTCTTATGTACTTAGGACCAAGTCCACCAGCAACAATTTTAGGGATTAGAGTTCTGTGACACAAACTTCCAGAACTGAAAAGAATTCAACCAAGGTGATTTTAACATTTACATTTCATCAATTAGTGAAAAGGTGATGATATGTTACAGACATAGGAATGTAATTTCCAGCACTGAGCATTCTTAGGTGCAGATGCCCACATGTTAGGGCAGCTGTTTGTGGAACTGATTCTTCTCCCATCCTAGGTACAACTTAGAGCTTTAAAACATTCCCTAATTCAGCAGCCTAATTTGTGAATTTGGATATGGAAGACAAGAACCCTCCTATTTCTTGGTAGATGCAGAATGTACAGCTCACATCAGATAGATACCATGTCAGCAGCAATCCAAACTCTGACTCTTTCACAGGCAGTGCCCTGACATCCACAGATGTGCTCTGTGCTCAAGCGTGGCACTCTCTTGGAGCTTCTCCTGTAGCAAAGCCAGCACAGAAGGGTTCCAGCTTCCCATCCTCTCCGTGATGGTTCCTCACTCCACAGACACTACGCCAGGTCAGTAACTCCTAGCAAAGCAGCTGTCCATGAGCCAGCTGAATGACACAGGTTATCCTCAGTCCCACCAGCACCTCACAGGAACACACCCTCACTCCTTTAGGTGCCGTGGCACTTTGCCCTTATGCAGTGGCTGTGCTTTCATTACAACACAGACGGACAGTCTAGGGCAGCCAAGTCTTTATCCTGATGGATTGGACATGGAGCTGTGCAGTGGGAAGATGTGAACCAGCATCCCTCATTGGACTGAGAAGGAAAATTAACCAAGTTTTTCTGTTTCTCAGGCAGGTGCTCCAGGTAGCTGCTGGTACTGTGTGCACCATCACAGTCTCCTGTACCTGCTCTGCACTTGACTACAAGCAGCCATTGTTATTTAGGGTCAAACCTTAAAATATAGGTAAATGTATTAAAACACAGAATGCGCCTCACAAATGAGGTTTCATGAAGCAAATGGCCACACAGATACCAACAAAGGCAGAATATGATGCAAGTGTGCTAAGTCACGATAGAGTAACTTCAGGGCCAAGGCTTTGGATATGAAAGGAGTTCTGGTGATGTCTGTGGTTTTTACATGTCTTTGGAAGAACAGGCTTTTGCTTTTTAAAAAATTTGTATCTTAGATATCTATATATTTTTTAAGCAGCCATGGTAGAGAAATTTGACACTGCAGCACTGTACTTTCTGGGCCTGAATAAGCAGTCAATACTTTGAATTATAATTGTAATGAATGAGAAACTCTACACTGATTTTCCAGTTTTACTGGGTAATAAAAATTAATTTATGAAGTATTTTGGGTGGTCTGGCAATAGTTCAATCTCTGAGCCAGAAAAAACATGTAGTGCTTAATTCTTTCCAAGCAATTTATTTAGTCCTACAGCTGTTTCCTATTTAATAGTTGTAAAGCGATTTTCTCTCAATGTGGTGGGGATGGGACATTTTCCAATAATTTTCTTACTATTCTCAAAATGAAACACTGAAAAGAAGTTTTAAATTATAAACTTTTATGCTGCATATGATTTCTAACAATCAAATCTAATGTTTGTTTTAATGTAAGAAAAAGGACTTTAGTGAAAGTAAGACTTCCTAAATACTTGTACCTTTCTACACTGAAGACAACTATAGTTGAAGTCCAAAATTGCAGTTCATCTCTTGATTAAGAATTTGCATCTTGAGAGACTTGCACTCATTAAGGAAGTGTTGGATACCTACCCCAGTGTGACTCTCTCACTTGCTGATATTGAAGCTGAGTGTGAGATATGCCAGGAAGTTGCCTTGATTGTTGTACCTTTCAAAGGTAAGAATGAATGGCTTTGCACTGATATTGACTGGCTCCCTCAGCTCCCCTGGCTTCATGAGGTTTGGTACCATGAACACGTGAGTCCAAGCAGCTTCAATACCGTTTCCTCTACTATGGGTAATTCCTCATTCTCACAGATAACCCTAGTGAGGGCTCAGGGACAAGGGAAAGCAGGTCTTACCTCCCCTAAGAGCGAGGCAGAGATGACCTCTGCCTTTTCCATGCCCTTGTCAATAGGTTTCCTGCCCCACTGAGCAGCTGGAAAGCCTAAGGAAAATGTGTTCTTTTGCTGCCAGCATGCAAATTATGAAAAGCTCTTCATAGTCATCTTTATAACCCTCAACAGTTTCAGTGCCATCTGAGCTTTAGTTTCCCTAATTTCTCTCCTGAATGTTTGGTCAATGTCCTTTTATTTCACACAAGTAGTCCATCCCCTCCTTCCACCTTTTCTTGCTTCTTTTTGTAGCTGAGCTTAGGCAAGAGTTCTTTTTTACCCATGCTGGCCCTCTGCCTCACTTGCCTGACTTCCACACACTGGAATAGACTATTCTTGAGCTTCTAGGAGACTGATAAATCTGCTCTCCAAGGCCAAATCCTGAACAAGCTGAAATCTGTTCTGCTGAAGGCAGTAATTCTATTATGCTGAAGCTGTGCAGTCTTCTAGGATTTTGAACAGAAATTGTACCTTGTGCTACATAATAATTACTCCAAACTTAGAATTAATTCAGCAACTGCCATAGGAAAGAAGCCATTGCAGGCTTTACTTAATGTCTTTGCTTGTGAGTCAGTGCATGTCTGTGAAATAAAGCTGAAAATGATAAGGACTGCATGCCCTAATAATTTCTGGTCTAATGCAACACTAATTATTATCGAACACAGCATCACTGCACTTCCATTCCCTCCATCTTTATTCCTCTACTCAGCTCACCTGCACGCTTAAGAGGAGGAAGGCTACAGTCTGCACTAGAGCACTTCACTTTCTCATCTCTCACAGTGTGGAGCCTCCTTTGTCTTCACCATGAAAAGCTTGTCATAAATCCTCCCAGTCTTTATTTTATTTTTTTTTCCCTTTTTGAAAGTAAAATAAACTATTTGAAATCATCTGAGCAGACCTGGTGCAGGAATGAACTGCACACATGAACAGCTGCTCTTTGAGACCAGACCAACAGAAAAACTCATTAGAAAGAGCATTCTGAAGAACCTGTCCCCTCAGCAGTGTTCCTCTCCTAGAGTTCCAAGGACATTTTCTGGACTTTTGTCTTATTTATGCTTACTTGAAGATTATTCTGGTTTAAATGTTCTAGTAAAGGAATCATTAGGACTAAGAGACAACTTACTACTCCTAAATGACATTTGAAGAGAAAGAAGGAATTGCTCACCTGCAAAAAACTTGATGTTTGGGGATTCCATTTCTCTTCTGGTCTCCCATGCCATGTATTAAGTATGCTTAAGCACACCTGAAAAGGTGACATTATTAATACCACAGACAAATATTATGACAAAACTGTTCTGCTTGGACGGAACAGAATGTTGACATTACATTCATTCTTTTACAAACTTTTTTACAACAGCATTCTAAAAGACAAATTTGTTTCCTGTCACAGAATCAATGAGGTTGGAAAAGTCCTCAAGGACTGTCGAGTCCATCCTGTGACTGAACCACCACGTCAACCAGACCATGGCACTGACTGCCAGGTTCAGTCTTTCCTTTGAACACCTCCAGGATTGGTTGGTGACTCCACCACTGCCCTGGGCAGCCAATTCCCATCTCTAATCACGCTTTCTGTGGACAAATTCCTCCTGATGTCCAACCTCAAACTCCCCTGGTGTAGCTTAAGACCATGAGACTACTTTGAAAGGGAAACAGATAAAAATAATGTGGAAAAGCAAAACCAGCATGCTAATAAACATAAAACACAAGGCAGATTACTTTTTCTCACAGGAAACTTATGGATTCTACTGCTCCAAAAAAAAAAAAAATTATGAATATTGTCTGATTCTCTACTTTCTGCTTTCAACACTGTTATAAACCTGTAATTGTGCGTTTTACAGACAGTCATTCTGCTTAAGCATGAAAAAGGTGGTTTCTGACACCCAGACTATCAAGAAATTGGAATTATTCCTTAGCTTTTGTGACTGATCCGAACTTTAGGGAAGTTTATGGTGTTCTTGAATCTTATTGTGAAATAGAACAATCCAAAACAGGGAAAACAAAGAGACAAAACAAACAGAAAAAACTTAGAGGAAGTATTTTCCAAGACTTCAAACTAGACAAAGAAAAACAGAGATGAAGTCTCAACTAGGAATTATATTCTGTGTCCACATTCATAGAAAGTAAACGGAGAAAATGAGCAAAGGGACTCAGCAAACCTTCAAATGCAGCTGATATGAAGCACACTTTGTCCATGGAAAGGGTATTTCAGCTAGACAAAACAGATTTCTGACTGGTTCATTTAGCAAAAAATGTTGGAAAAGAACATTTTTCTCAGTCAAAAGTACTTGCTTTTTTGGTCCAATACAGCTCATAAAGGCTGGACCTCCAAAATTCTGCGAGACTATTTAGAAAGGGACTAATTCCCACTTGAAACTGGCAAATCCCTCCTCATTTCAGTCTGAAGACCAGTATTAACCAAAGAGCTTCCTCCTGTACATTGGGAGTGGCTGACCCATAATTCCATCACCAAAAAAACCCCAACTTTCATCTGTTTCACTTCCTTGTTACATCTAACACAGGATCCCAGCTGACCTACCTTGCCATCATTGTAGAGGTTTGGATTAAATCTCACACTGTGGCCTCCAGTTGTTTCCAGATTCACAAGTGGAGGGGAATTCGGATAGTCTTGTGGGAAATACACATCAAACTCAAAGCAGCCATTTGCATATGGGGTGTCTGCTGGACCAGTAATGAGAACCTACAACATTAAAAAGAGGAAAAAAAAAAGAACACTTAAAATCCCCACCCTTGGATCTATCACACAGTTGAGATTTTGTAAGTTACATGAATCATTTAATTTCCACCTGCTGAGTAGCAGGAATTATTAATAAATGTCATAATCATACACAGGCTGTCAGTCTGTTCATTCTGATACTGTGGGTAAGCAAAGCCCTTTGCAAACACTCATTTCTCAAGGAGGTGAAACTCTTTCCTATTGGATGTATTACTAGATTGTTTATTTCAAAATACAGGTCCAGAAGCTCTCAGTGTACTTCTCCACACCTACTGCCTGCAACTTCAACACTCACAGGTGAAGATAATGGAGCAACATCACTAAACTTTTCCCTTTGGAATAGCTGGCTAAAAAAGAAAGAATCCCATTCTGTGAAGACTCCTTGGCCAACCTGGGCCAGGTGGGCTCTCCCTTCCCCTGCCAAGCTGCTGAGAAATCAGACTCTGATACTACCACTTACATTAATACCTGGACAGCAATTAAAGTGGACATGAAATATTTCCGGTTTTTCCCTAAGATTTCAGGCACCTTCCTGAACACTTCTGTGCCACGCTGAAGAGAGAGCTAAACCCAGCTTTGCTTCTTTACCTTCATTATGTCGAGCCGCTCCTCATCACAGCGCACGAACACGCTGGACGAAGACGAGAGAGGCAGTGAGGTCGAAAGAGTCACGGCTTCCTGAGCCAGACGTCGGGCCCTGGCAGCGCTGTTGGCGTCGCTCGCGTTTTTTACCTGAGACATGTAGTGGTAATTTACTTTAAAAACCAATTTGCCGTCATCATCTTCGGAAACCATTTCAAATGTATCTGCAAGAGAAAAAAATTTAGTTCATCAGGAAAAGAGGGAAGTTTATAGTGGATTAGTCTTGGATAAAGATTATGAGCATTAAAAACAGGAAAGTTTAATTTACATCACAGTAATGCAAAAAAATATGTGATTAGTGAGTTAACAGTGATCATAGAAACCAAAGCATTAAAAGTGCAGGGCTGAAACAATTTCTGCGGCTAATTTACAAACTTTCATATGCCATATATGTCAAATATACACCACTCCCAGTTCGGAAAGCTATCAGCTATTCCCAGCCAGGAATATGATAATAGTTAAAAATACATAATAATGCTAATAATGGAACTGTGTGAAGCCAAGTGCCAGCAGTGTTTACTCATGCTGGTGGCAATGTTATTGAAGAACCATGAAAAACTGCAGCAGAGCTGGTTTTCTTTAATCACTTGCTAAACAAAATCTGCAGCACAGCTGCCAGAGGGAAAAGCTCCCACTTCCTACAAACCTTCCTAACTCCTACTCTTGGCATACACTCCACAAACACTTGTGAGGAAAACCTCTTACAAATACAGCAGCAAAGAAATGTGACTGCAAATGCTGTCACCACAACTCAAAAAATACTCAGTGAACATGTTTTTCCAGTAATTTTATAGCTCTTTTTTGGATAAAATATGAATAGTTCTTTATGAATTATTTTGGTAACACATTCCTTTTATGGCTAAAATAAGGACCGATTCCAACCACATTTTCCAAAGGTAATATATTGCACTTCATCAAAGGACACAATCAAATTTTTTGCAGTTTCATTTAAAAAACACATTTTGATTTAAATTATTTTCTATTTAAAAAAAAAAGCTTTATATATAGATAAATAAATATATATGAGCTTTAAATAAATCAAACATTTCAACGTAATTTGAGAACTGAAAGACTCACAAAAAATCATTAGTGTAATGAAAGCATGAATACCATGACATCACTGAATTAATCTGATCCCTTGAATTACCCCAGTGCATGCTTAAAATGTTTCTTATTAGTTCAAAGAGTGCATGAGTTGGTAGCCTGAAAATACAAATGTACAATTTTCCTCATGTGAAAATTATCAGTGGTCATGTATGTAAGACAGTTGTTAACTTTTAAAATAATAAAGGATTCCGTTTAACAGAACACACATTTCTTCAGTGTCTGTTTTCTAAAACACACACATTAACACTTCTCAACCTACCAAACTGGAGTTTTTTCATGACAGCCACATACTTCTCTTCAAGGGATCGTAAAACAGACAAAGGCTTGGGCTTCACAGCAGCCTTCTTGGAATACTCAGCCATCTTCTTTTCTGTTGTGTAAAATACGATGATTATTTGTAGTTAACTATGTAATTCCAAGAAAAGCACAGCAAATGTTGACATTTTATGGTTACATTCTTTTACAGAGACATCTCAAAACTGGGCATTACTTAGGATATACAAATCTCTTTCTCTCACTAATGTGTATCATTATGTGAAAAGCCTGGAGTAAATAAAGATCATAATCGCAGCTTAGAAATAATTAATGACTGGTGCTACTTCTTTGAATATTTTTTTATTCTTTGCTTTAATTTACCTTTTTTTAATTTCAAACAGGAAGTATGACATATAATTATGTGAATGGCTATTCCCACATGCATTCCTGGACTCTCCAAAATCAGGAGCTGATTATACATGCCTTTAGAAAATGCACTCACCTGATTCAGCTACTTAATCGTTATTTTTTATTACTAGACAACCAGATGGTCTTCTGAACATCTGCATTCATCTACTTAATAGTTAATCCAATTAATAAGGTTTAACAGAAAAAGTTTTATAACTAAAGGTCCAGTCTGTTGTTTTCTGCCAAGAAAAATAATAATAATAAAATAGGGTTGTGCTGGAAGCTGTGAGGTGTACTCTAACTCACTTGAATTATTCTGTTTTCTGATCAAAATACTGAAAACTACCACAAGGTTCCAACCACCTTTGACAATGCAGTCAGTGGTTGGGGACAGGAGGGAAGTGTTTTGCCTTGCTTTGATGCTGATTTATAAGTTACCTGTAAATGGCTGTATTACAGATAAACAGCAACAGTACTCATAGAAGAGTTTGTGTTTCACCTTGGTTTGCTTGGCGCAGACTGGTGGTCGCGGCATAAACGATCTCTGCAGTCTTTTGGATGTCTGGCACCAGGAGGGTCAGTCCCTCTGGCTCTTGATCAGAAGTATCCGGTTTTACTCCCGCTTTAGCTTTGTCTTTTTTAGACCTGCAAGGGGCAAAGGAATAGGATATAACATGAGGAAATATCTTTCAACCAGACATACAGTATCCAGTGCATCTGTCAACAGGGAAAAACACCAAAGATAAAGGACTGAGACTAAACCAAGCCCTCTGAAATGGAATGTGTCTCTGTACCTCCAGGTTCATCACTGAATGCAGCAATCAACAGTTCCAACACTGAACATGCTGCCTTGATTTGATGAACAGAGGTACAGCTGGTATGAGCAGTGAAAATATGAACTTAAAGCCAGAGATTCCAGTACAGCAGTTTCTGCTTCAACATTTCAGGCCTCCTGATTGTTACCCCGCAGGCTGACCTGCACACCTTCACACAAGATTAGAAAACTTTACAAAATCAATCTAACAGAGATCATGTCATAAATATGCATTTCATCCTTGCAGATCCTTGTGCAAAACTAAGTCCTAAAGAGGTGACAAAGTGCTCTTTCCTGCTATACAGTACACTAGCAATTGCTGAAAACACACTAATGGTAAAACTCTAGGAAACCTCCAGTAAAAGTTCACAAAATCTAGATGAATATCAACCCAGGTACCACAGGACCGTGGGTCAAACATGAATTTTGTTTCTCTCTGCAGTTCTCTTCTGGGCTACAGAAATGTAGAGCTTTTATTTCCATAAAGAGTTTAATGTAATATAATTTTAAAAGCCTAAAAATATAAAAAGCAACTAGGTCACACTGGATGTTTATAATTAAAATACTGCAAATCAAAATGTCAATTTAAACATTCCAAACTTTTGGTAATTATTTGAAAATGCAGTGCATACTAACACTGCTGTTTGGTAGAAGCTAGTTGCATAGTAGTCTAAGATACATTTAAATCTTTAGACTCTGACAATCCAGTCCTTACTAGCATAGTCAAGTGCTGAAATGAGGACAAGGGTATTTGATACTAATGTAACCTAAATGTGTGTATTTAAATACTTCTATGTTTTAAGAGCTAGCATAAATTTACACTGTCATCTTGCAAAACTTGGGAGATTTTAATGCCAGCAGCACCCAAATTATTTTACAATCATTTCTGTACATTTTTGTTTCAACAGCAATTGTTCATTTTGAGACCCAAACAAATTCAACAGCCAAGATGAAGTAGTTTTCTCTTTCTCACTAGCAAAGTGACTAACCAAGAAACTATCCACATGAGCAAAACCAGCAATTTAATGTTTTGATATAGCAAACATATTTTACCAACTACAACCTTTCTGTGTTTCAATCTAGCCTGAAATCATGCATAATGAATGTCTCTCTAAACTATTCCATAGAGGTGATTACAGTAGTACTGAATATGGTCTCTGAACTGTACCTAATCAAATGAGAATATCCCTAGAGAACATCAATAACAAAATACATTACTGTAGCGCGGTCCATTTTTCCTGTTCCAGATTTAATCCAAAAGGATGTTAACCCATGGCTGACTTCAACCTATTTTGAGCTTTCAGATCCTCAAAGTTAGGAGGAATCAGAGGTATCACAGCCAGCCCCAGGCCGCATTTGAGGGACACCGTATGACAAAAAAGCTGCATCTCTCATTCATACTTTGCAATCCTTATTATTGCATTTTTCTTTGTGCAAAGCTAGGCCAGTATTTTTTAAATAAGCTACTAAGCACCTTCAGAAATATACATTCAAACCTACTAAACCTCAGCGATAACCTGTTTTAACATCATGCACATGCTAGCAGCTACCAGTCCTTAGAAAGGTACACAGATTTAGATCTGCCTGCTATTGATGCAGAAGCCTTAAGCTATTTCCTACAAAACCCTTGGAGAAATTCTGGCTGAAGTAAAATGTCAGTGGGCGTTATACAAGAGACAGACATGTGAAAAGCAATAAAAATGTGCTTGGTGAAGGTAGCAAAAGTAAAATTAATTATTAAAAATTCATTTTCGAAACAGTGCTCTTGTGGCTCTTTTGTCGTCTACCTGCTTTTACAATTTAGACTAGTTGTTTGGTTTTCTTTCTTCTACTTGGTCTTAGAATCAAAAAAATCAAGGTGTTGGCCTCACTAAGCAAAATGCTTCACCACATGCTTAAAAACTCCTACAGACATAGTGAGTTACTGATAGCAACTACCTCAGCTGACAGGAAATATATATTAGTTGAAGAAGCAGAGAAAGGAGACATGTATTCAAATGCAAACTTTCAGTACCAATAATGTATTTTCCTCATGTTCTCCTTGCTGTCCACAAGTTACACTTCAGCATTTCTGAACTGTCAAAAGAGAATGTATTCTCCTAACATCTCCTGGGCCACCAGGGAAAGGAGATTCTGTCCATTGCAGTCATGAGCACAACAGAAACCCCCACCCCGCCTCTCCTCAGAACATCTCGGCTCTACCCTGACAACTGTAGTTATCCAGGGGTTGTGTGAAGGTCTATATTATCCAGTTGCCTAACTTCTGAGTCAGGCCACACCTGTGGAAGAGCAGTTCAGGAAGCAAAATGCAGGGATAAATCTAACTCAACCACACCTCTGCAAAGTATTGTTTTTTTGACCTTGATTCTGCCTCATCATGGATTTCAGTCAGTTTCTTAGGGAGGATAAGACAGCTGATACACAAATTCCCAAAATCAGACATACTGCCTTATTAACATTTAGCTTCCTCAGGCAAGTGTTGCTTGTATGTTCTGATGGTTAGTTAGGCTAAAGGTAACCTTTTTCCCCACTTTTGGAGAACAAACCAACTGATATTGCCATAGTGTGCAAGGCACGTATGAATGATGACATCCATTTTTTTCTTCCCTCATTTTGTCTTCCTACCTTTATTTGATTCAAAAGACCACCAGCTGAGTGTGATCCATCGTGCACAGTTTATGAGATCACAGAATCACAGAATGCTTTAGGTTGGAAGGGACTTTAAAGTTCATCTCATTCCAACCCCCCTGCCATGGGAAGGACACCTTAAACTGGATCAGGTTGCTCAGAGCCCAATCCAGTCTGGCCTTGAACCTCCAGAGAAGGGGCAACTACAGCTTCTCTGGGCAACCTGTTCCAGTGCCTCACCACGCTTTGAGCAAAGAACTTTTTTCTAATATCTAATCTAAACCTACTCTTTCATTTGAAGACATTCTCCCTTGTCCTGTCACTACATGCCCTTTGTAAAAAGTCCTTCTCCATCTCTCTCATAGGCATCTACCTCATTATTTTATTCTCTACTTTAACATTATTCACAAATGTTTGGAGAAATTTAACAGTACTTTACTGTTTCTCAGTTTATTTACAATCAGCATATGGAAAACCAAGCAATTCCCTAGACTCTAGATGGGAAAATCTGTCAAAGGCTCCCCAGCCATATGTACTCTCACACAGATGATAATTTTTAAAGCTCAGAGTTTTGCAGTCTGAGATAGAACTGAACACCACTGCAGACATGAACTATTACACTTAATTTTATATTTCTTTTACATTAGAAGACCACAGCAGCACTTTCTGAAAAATGTGTTTATCATGGCTATTAAATAATGCACTTTAAAAAGAACAGGTGCACTGTAAGATAAAAATCTTGCACAAACAGGTCTGGAACTGAAGATGGAGGTGTGAATCTGGTCACTGTACCTATCTCCTTCATGTAACAAAATATCCTGGTCTGGAAAATCTAAAAGCCTATTTTGTTCCCTAAACTGTATGCTTATGAAAGGGCTGAGACAAAAATGTACTCCAAAGCCCATGACAAAGTTCAAAGGGTTTCACATATCACCAATACACTGGGGAATCTTAGAACACGCAAAGGAAACAAAGATCAGAGTCACTGTGAGGGTTCCAGTCCCTCAGAAAGGTCCTGCTGCAGCCTTGTGGCTGCTCTATGGACCCTACAAAATAACTCCTTGGTCAGATTCAATCTTGGAATCCTCCAAGGTCAAAATTACAGCTTTACTGAAGATGATAGTTCATAAACTATTTCTCAGTAAGACCTGAAACACACAGTATTGCTTTGTGCACACATGAGAAAAGCAACCTGATGACTACTCTGCTGTTTGGGAGCACGTATAATGTAGGCAAAGCACACTATTAGCTAAGAAAATACCATTCTCCCTTCTTGCTGTCATCTCCACTGCTGCAGTCCTGCCTGGGCTCATTCTCTCTCCAAGCTGTGTGTCATACACGAGTGATCCAGAGGCACCAGCAGGGCCCCAGCTTGAGAGAAGCAGTTGCTGGGAATTTACATCTCTCTCAGTACTCTATGAAGGAGTAGATGAATAACCAAAAGTAAAGTCATAAAGCCAGTAAGATGCTTCAGCTCCTTCCTTGCACTCTATCAGCCTGCATAGAAATTTATTTATGCAGACAGCTACCAGTTTAACAAACTCCTGAGCTTTAATGCAGGAAAAACCTTAATCTAAATGCTACGATTTCCAGAGTGGAGGTGGAGCCAAATATTTAATTTAGACACAGAAACTTCCCCATACAGTTTTTCAGCCAGTGAAGAAAACACAGAGAAAATGTCAACCCATATTTAAAGGGATGACAGCCACTAATATATTTGCTAGAAGAGACAGCAGTGTACATGCTAATGATTTAAGCCATTAATTTAGCTTGTGCTAGAAGATGACAGCCTTCTCTTTATGCTGTGCTAAATGAATAATGAATTAAATATTCCCAAGGCAACTTTAATTTTCAAAGTCAATACTAATACTTACTCACCCGTGCCTGGTATTTGGAGGTAAATGTGATGGTACATATTGATACCTCCATCAAAACATTCAGAGTAAAGCCAATGAACCCTTCAGCCCCTGTACACCACAGGGACAGTGCTTACAGCACAACGCTGCTCAGTCTTAGTCTAGGGCTCCCTGTCATGGGATAAAACTACCCTGGATTTGCAACCACAGAACCCTCATGGTCTCATTTGTTCCTTCCAGTTTCTTAAACAAATCTCCTGAAATCAAAAAACAAAAGCAAGGGACTGTGACTTTGCAAATGACCACTGGTGAAAGCTGGTCTCCTCCCAGATGGCTCCACCTACCCCACCTTGAGGCTTGAAGCACTTAAGACTTTAAGTGGAAGCATTCCAAACCAGAGGCTGCAGGACTGCTCCTTGCAGACAACCATCAACTCAAAATGTGAGCTTTAGCATGCAGTAAAAGGAACTGATAATATAAATTAAAACAAATTAAGGCTCAATTCTTGGGGCCCAGTTCTAAAGAAAATATTTTTTATTTGCAAAATGCACTCTTTCAAAGTTCTCCAAAATAGCAGTGAAGACAATGAAAAGCCATAGCAGAGAAAAGGCCTCAAGCCCACCTGGTGGTATTCCAGCATCCTCATGAAGCATAGTTAAGAATTTTAGAAGTAAGCTTGCTAGACAGCACATCACACAAATGAGCCACCATCTCATTTTGCAGAATAACCATTTGCCATGAAGCTCACCCAGCACACAATGGTTCCAATGAGCCTGCTTTGCCACACATCAGCAGCTCTCTGCAGCAAAGGGCTCAGCCATCACAGCAAGCTCATGTCTCAAACTCAGCCCTTGTGACAAGTCATTACACCAGCCTGACTGCTCTCCAATCACTGATGGCTTTGACTCCCTAGCATTCAAACAATCATGAGAAATCATCTCAAACCTAAATGTCTTCTCCATTATCCAGAAATTTTCCAATTTTCTAACAGAATACTGTGGCCTTTGTAAGTAAAGGAAATTCAGTGTCAACTGAAGTCCAAAACCAAAACTGTTCCCCTTCAATTCTGGATCAAAGTGGACACTCCCAGTCCAACATGGATATGACATTTGGCAGACAGGCAAGTCTGCTGCTCAGGGGATGTGATGTTTCACCTTTGAAACTAGAACCCATAATTTTGGGTTGCTGTTCTGCCAATCTGATCTAAAAGAAACAGCAGATTGTCCCATTTAGAAATTCATGCCAATATTTGCTTATATTTCTGGCATACCTTCAACTAAAATTCTGAGAATTTAAACCTTCCACTCCAGTGATTCCAGGCTGTTCAGGCTTGTTGGTGCTTTCATCCTTGTCTATACAATGCTTCAAAGACAAACAGCACTATGCTTCAACCACCCAGTAAAAGACAAGCTTTCCTTTTGTGCTGGTATAACAAAGTAATACAAGAAAATTATACAGATAATGCACAAAGAACTGACCACAGAATTCTTATCAAACCCATCTAATATTAAAATAATTATGACTCTAGAATTCCTCTTTGCTTCCAGATCCTAAGCTAGCACTGAAGAACTACTCATACTGTATTTACTTCATGAAGCTGAAAAGAGCTTATGAGTAGCAGTCATGCACCATTCTCACAAAGAAACTTTTTAGGCTTCAGCTTGGGGAAGTGACACAAGAAGATACAGGTTTCCATGGCAATTAAACCTGAGGCTAATGGATGACCAGATTAGCAAAGAAAAAACAGTCAGTGGTTCTGGTGGAGAATTACATACACAGCTATTGGAAATTGATTCTGCAGAAGCCAAATATTATTCCTATTTTAAGACTACATATACTATGAGATATATCTATAATATTGCCAGCAAGCACAAGCTGACTTTTTAAGGTGGGTTCTAAGACAAAGAACTGGTTTTTGTCCTCCCCAGTTCTGTTTCTGTTGCACTACACTAGCAAAAAAAAATAAATCCCACTACAGGTACTTTGCATGCTTGATAAGCAAGACTTGCAATCTCAGTCAAGAAGGATTGGAGAAACTGATGGGTAAAGTCCATCAGGAGCTACTAGGAAGAGTTCCTAATAATGAGATTCCTTCTCAAAAAGTCTCTTGGGTAATGGTTGGTAAAAATTCCAAGTTAGTGGAAGAAAGAACATTCACACCTCTTCCTGCCATTTTATTTATCTTCTTCCCATGATGTTTCAGCACATGCTTAGGGCATAAATTTTGCAGAGAAGGACAAGTTATTATTTCTTAAGACACGGTATTTAAATTGGAAGCAAGTAAACAGAATCAAGAAACCAACTAATTACTAGAATCAGAAAATTACTAAAACAAAGAAATGAACACTTGTATTGCAACACCGATAGTTACCAATGAAACGACAAGAGTATGCATATATACCAGCTTATGTCTGTCATACCAAAACCATTTCCTGTAAATAGAGCAGTAAACCAGAGAGATACATACAAATACAAATCTAGATCAAACAGATGGTATATTCTCACTCTGGATGGCAGCATCCATTCAGAGAAATACACAGAGCTCAATTTTCTTTCACTTCAATATTCATAATAAGTAAAAGCACATGTCCTGTTCCAGCCAGAACAGGGCTAATTTTTGCAGTATCCAGGAGAGGGCATGACCAGGACCCAAAGGTTATTCTATACCACCTCAGACCATTGCTGGGGCAGGGGAAAGGGTCTCCTCTGCGAAGAAGGGGTTCCTTCTGGTCAAGTGTAGTGGAGGGAGCAGTTGGGTGGTGCTAGTTCCACACTGGAGGGAGCAGCTGGATAATGCTTGTTCTGAGCTGGAGGGAGGGGTCAGGGTGGTATAGCTGCAGTTGGGTTGAGCTCCAGGGTAAGCATTTCTGCATGTGAATCACTATCTCTTTTGTACACTTTTGTTAATAATACTGTTCCTGTTTGTTCTCTTACCTTATTGCTGCTTCCAGTAAATTGTTCTTATCTCAACCCATGATTTTTACCTTTTGTGCCTCCAATTCTCCTCTCCAGCCTGCCACAGGGGGAGGGAATGTAGGAGCCAGCAAGGATCAGTGTGCTTTGGAGTGTCTCAGTGGGAGCACTAAATTAGGGAGTACCATTCCTAAAGCACAAGAACACAATACAGTTTAAACGAAGGACAGGGCTGATAAAAGTGCTTACCTCAGTCGGTTGGTATAGGTATCTACACAGGTCTTCATTTTAGCCAACAAGGTCCCAACAGAAGCTTGTGACTCCAACTGCTCTTCCTCCTCTTCGCTGCTTTCTCCTGACAGAGGAAGCAGTAACGGCACCATCGATGTGCAAGAGGCAATAGCACGGAGCAATTCTAGCAGAGCTCGGTACAAGGGAACGTGTCGAGCCATGTCCAAAACTACGAGAGACAAGCAGTTGACCAAATTTACTACCACTGGAGACCCTTTCACTCCTAGTATAGATGTTTTAAATAAAAAAGCTAGATTTTATTAATTATTAAAATATTAATGAAATGTAATGATAAAATACGTAATTTTGTAACCGCCATTTCAAATTTGTGTTGTAATGGGCCTGTACAGAAAGAAATTGACAAGATACCTGGAAAACAAAGGTTAACAAAGACACAAGAGGACAAAAAAGCTAACAAGGTATGGAAAAAGATTACCCCATGCTATATTAATTTCTAGTACCTTAACATATAGTCCTGGCTCAAACTGTATGCTGACAGTAACTGCAAACAAAAATCTATGGAGGAAAAATTGTAACCTATGGCGTAGCAGAGTAGCATTTGCTGAACCTAACAGCGTAAGTATTAATAAAGACTTTCATATCACCCACTTCATTTACAGTCATCTTCCCCTTTGGGAAAATTTCTCTGCATTATTGCAAAAATATTTATAGATGTTAAATGAATTAAGTTATCTACTCAGTAGAAATCCAGTTTTGCTTCTTTTCATGAAGAAAGGATTGTTTTAACAACCATTACGTATCCTTCAGAGCATGCAAATTTTATCTGCATATGTATGAACCACAAAACAGTAAAGATGAGTAAGAACATATATTAGGGAGGCAAACCTCACTGTCTTAGTGCTTTTCAGTGTGATATATATGTGTTACAGAAGTAACTATGGGCAGAATATAGATATTTCCTCCTCCGATTAGGAAAGACAGGCAGAGATACACAATTCTAATGGATTCTCTAGCACCACACTGTTTGTTTTTCTTCTCCACTTGTTTGGACAAATATGTAATGGACGTAATTTCAACTGACTTTGCATCATTAACAGAAATCCTGAAAATGTAGCAATAGGCAGATACTTTAACACAGATGCTTACTCTGCCCCTAGGACATGCTATTTTTAACTTAACTGCAGAAAATATTTGCTCTAGTTTAAAGTATTCACAAATGACTGAGTTTATGATAAAATAAATTTATTCTTTTTCCAGCAAAAAAACCCAGACAACAAAAAGCCCCTGACAACTTGCACTAGGACAGAACAAAGCACAGAAGAACTCTTTAATGTTTCATTTAGCACATCTCATCCTCCAAGCTAAAGCAGATCACAGACTTTCAACTCCTGTCACCAAACCCTTAGCTGTAAATACAGCACGATGGGACAGTAGAAATAGCCAAGCTAAATTCAACAAGCCAGTTTATGCAGGTTTAAGGCTGGATTTATCTCTCCCAGGAGTTCTTTGATCAATAGCTTGCTATTTGTCTTTTGAATCTATTATAATAGTACAAACTCTTAACTGGGTGAAGTGCTATTGAACAGGAAGAAAATTTACTAAAATAAAATATTCATCTACCAGGCTTGGTACCATGGCTCTAAAAATAACCCATGTCAAAATACTCCATATATCTAAAGCACACTGAATAAATTTAAACACTGTCATTAAGAAAACCAGTTCCAATTATCTGCTGATTCTTACCTTTATATATATATATATATGACTCCATTTTTTATGCTCATTCTCTAGTGAAAAATGGTTGCCCACAAGAAAATTGCCACGAGATGTAAAAATAAACACATAGATCTGATGATGTGTGAATTTAAAAAATGCACACAAAAAAAAGAAAAAAAAAGGAGGGCGGTGAAAAAAGGGCAAGCATAAAATATATCCTACCATAGCATAGCCCTGGCCAGAAACCACCTCCTGTCTGTAGTGCTAAAGACCAAGTGGCTGCTCAATTTAATCAATAGTTGTTTATTATGAGGATAGTGAGTGAGGGAGACATATGACCTCTTAGATAACCACAGCATTTCACTCTGGAAAGCTTTTATTTATTTATTTTAACCATGAAATTTTCATGAGACCAGAATACATAATTTCAAATCCTTCAATGCTAGCTTGCCCTCTCCTTTGCTAAATGGATAGTTAAGTTCAAAATTACCATCATGAAGGGAACTGAACCGACATAACTTTAGAGTGGGAATGTTTTCTAGAGAGATGGGAGACATTTCTGGTTTTAGCATATCCAACTCACTTCCACTGCTTTGTGATAGTTCCCAGGAGAAACAAATGAAATGCATTCACTTGGCCTCAATTTAAACAACCTTTTAGGGAACAACCACTAACTTCTTTTACCTTAATGCCAGACTCTGTGAAACTCAATTTTTGGTACCAATACATGTTTTACACTATTTTTCTCTATTACACTTAGAATTGTGACTCATGCAAGTGTATTTTTCTGTCCAAAATGCCTGAAATCCCTTCCATCCCAAATCTAAATCCTCAAAATATTCATCAAGACTGGATACCTAGATAAATATCAGAAAAATTTTCTGGATAGGACCCAAAATTGGCAAATTACTGTTCATTATCTTTATCTGGCAGTTCACCTACTCCTTGTGCTTTCAGCTGAAAGAATGCCAAGCTGTTTACAGTGTACGCTTCCTGCAGATACAGCTCTGCTTTCTGAAAGAGGTGAAGAAGACTTGAGCAGTTTGTTGAGCTCTATGGAACTTTTAAGACATTATGTTTAAGACACTAGGACAACAGGATATTCCTTTGTAATTTAACACCCCTGGCCCACATCTACTCTTTGCTAACCTGTCCACCTTTTCTTAGTGTGACCAGCTGCAACTACAGATGTCTCAACAACAATTTTCTGGACTGAGAGAGGCTTAACAAGTCCAGCAGCATTCCAAGTAAAACTTCAGTGTTCAGGCTGTGCCACTCACACTCCATCAGGATCCTCACTGCTTTTAGTGCTTGCAGCATATTTACCTGGGATTTCTGAAATGGGTCTTTCCTTCAGATATCATTACATATTTCAGAAATAGAAATAGAAATACACAGGTTTACAATAAAAAAAAAACTTCATCCTGTAATGAAGTCCCTTAAGGGAATTAAATTGAATTACTACAAACATGAATTAAAACATAAAATACAAAATTGCAAATTTAAAAAGCCTATCTCCATCAAATAGAAGCAGTGGAACTTTTGGCCTACTGTCCTCACATACAAGTATGTAGCTAACTAAGATGCCAACAATTTGGATTTCAAGCAAATATAATCTTCAGTGAAGAACAAGTGTTGAAAGTAAACCACTGTATTCTTCAAAGTATGCTCTCCCTTGGGAACATATTCAAATTTTTTTGTCTGACTCAAGTGAGCACTGAAGGTGTATCACAACACTTTACCTGAATTAAATATGATAGTTTCTCTTATAGGAAAAGAAATCCAACACACCATGAAACAGAAACAAATACTTTTGCTTATACCAGACCTATAATTCAAATACCATTAGGAGATATTTAGTATGTCAGAATCTTTTTATATGGGTACTTCTGTTGTGTAAAAAGGCACCAACAGCCTTTGATTTATATGGGCATGCATGTAAGCACACCGAACTGCAAATAAACAGTATTCTTAAGAAAATAAAAACAGGAGAGTAAAATTCTTGGCTTTGTAAAAAAGACAGATGGATACATTATGCAGGAGTCTCTGTTATCCCAAGGACAAAACAGTTACTAGATAACGACAGATAGCATTTACACAGAGCTCAGTTTGGGGCTCTCAGTCTCCCGCACTGAATACGTTCAGACTGTCCTGGCTGTCAGGCTCCCACCAGCTGTGGCGACTGTCGCATCTGTCCATTTTTGTGCTGTTGGTGCTCCATGATTCTGTGGGTCAGTCAAGTGCTGAGGAATGTTAAGCTCACAGCACCACGACTGATTCAGAAGCTGCCCCTTGTTAACTCTCAAACAACTGCAGCCCCAGACAGCCCACCTGAACTTCTATTGGGTTTCCTGAGCACTTCTTCAAATGACTACTATATGACACATATTTACACCAAAATAAAAGATTAAATTATTTTATTTTGAGACTCAAGGCAGGGATTTGCACTCAGGTTTATCCTGCTTCCTTGTCTGTCTTAACCAGGGCTGTCAGGATCAGGCTGCCTGGTGACAACAGCAATGTTTCAGAGAAGGCTCCAAAACCAGCACTGGGAATTGGCTTCTGTACCACCTGACCCAAGCTGCTTCCCCCACAGCCTACCATGTGATTCTCACACTGAACTGAGTAAATACACATCAAGGTCTCACCTTTCAGCTATACCAGCAGTTAACCAGCTCAACTAGCACAGCATGAAGCAGAGCACAGGCTAAAATCTGCAGCTGAACTTGGAGTGTGGGCTGGCAGTTGCAGGACACCACCACAGCCCCTTGCTGGGGCCCAGTGGCAGCTGTGACAGAGCAGGGCAGGAGGTGACAGAGAACAGCAGGGCAACAGCACCACGGCAGGGTGGCCAGATGATGACAGCAGTGCTCTTAAAGGCTGGAATACCAGTGGTACCACACGCAGCTGTTAACAGTAGCATTTTTATCACCACCTTTGTTTTATGAATTAAGCAATTATGAGTGGACATAGCCGAAAAACAGGTCAATGTCTTACTGTCCCTAATAATTAGCAAGGAAGTTCAGGGGCAACAGGCAGCATACAGATTTACTCACAATTCACATCAAAAAAGTACCTCAGGTCTAAATTTATTCTGTTGCACTTATGAAAAGCAGAACTCTCAGCAAGGTTACTGCCATTTGCTAAGATCGGTAAGGATGACAAACATCTGGAAAACATCTAATGGCTTAGGGGAATAAGGTCTCTACTTTTCCCACTCCTTTTGTTAATAGAAGTTTTACCAGAATCACTACAATTCAGCTAGTCTCTTGCCACAATATTTGCAATTTAGAAAGATGTTGACTGAAGGCTAAATAGGTAAAAAAATAGAAATTTCATTAAACTAAGTCTCCCTTATATGCTAATGACAGTCTGATTTGGGTGGAAGGAAAAGGAGTATGGCTGAAGTTGTTTTAAAAAATCTTGAGTTCCCCAAACTGCTGAGCATCCTGTCTTTTGAAAACTGCAGTTTTTCACATGCCTAAATGTCATGGGGTATTACGGCATTTTTGAGAACTTTTAACCTTTGCCTACTTATTCCT
The DNA here is from genome assembly GCF_049639895.1 of Pseudopodoces humilis. NCBI lineage: Eukaryota > Metazoa > Chordata > Aves > Passeriformes > Paridae > Pseudopodoces > Pseudopodoces humilis. Next base: position 36,489,023 of record NC_142202.1, on the reverse strand, counting down.
GGGAAGCAATTGATTAACATTTAAAGATCATCTGTGATTTCAGAATGTTTCAATTGCTTTCCACAAATCTGTTTGTTCAACACTAATATAGATCTATTTCTTACAAATATCTACGACTAGCCATACGCAATTACAATCTTAATATAATGAAAAAGCACATAAAAGCAGGTAGTTTCACAGAATCATGGTATCAACTTAAATTTCATATATATCTGTAGCAAGATAATGACCCAACTGAGTCTAATACTCCTTTGCTTTCTTTTAATATTATACAATATTCAAACAAAGAGTAGCCAGGCCTAATGGCCCATTAAATAGACAGTACTGAACAGCAATAAATTTTTTTGCAATTGATTTAACATCCTCAGTTCAACTTAACTGGCTATGAATAAGATTATTTCCATTGCAAAGCATATTTAAAACATCACAAAGAATATGCACATTTACTCTAAAATGAAGCAAACTATTAATGCAGCATATCCATTATATAAAAAAAATCTTCACACTTTACAGCAAATTAAAGAGACAAATACAGAAGAATATTCTGTAAGAAAATGATGAAACATTCTGATTTACTTGCATCTAATGTCAAGCCTTCCCCACTGTGATTCTCACTGTTACTATATTAGGAATTCCTACCCCAAAGGAGTCTATTAACTTGATGTTAAAAAACCCACAGCCACTTGAGGAAAAATAAACAATCAACCCCTTTACCAGTTTTACAGCTATGACACTGCCAGATGCAGACCCTCCTTGCTTCTGTGCTCTGAGAAATGCTGTCTATATATGCTCTCAATCTATCTCCTGTATGTAACTTCTCGATTTCTGCACTCATTATTTAAGGACTTAGTGAATTTCAGTTATTTTAGAGGCCCACAGATGTATAACCATTTTTCTTCTGTGCAATCTCATTTTACTTTGGACCAATATACATGACTGATGTCCAGCCTTTGTTGAAGAAAAGAAGATTGTGCTGGCAACCACAGCAGAAGGCACCACTAGAAACTCTTCCAAAACTACAGTCTTCTTATTTATTTTCTCAAAGAGATCTACCACTGCAAATATGAGAGAGATGATCATGAATGATCAATTAAAAGGAAGTAGATGAAAAGAAAAACGTGTCTGGGAGAGAAGCCATATGGAAACCCCAGAAATATAAAGGAGGCCTCCTTCTTGCATAGGGTAAAGTTTCTAGTGACCCAAGAGATGCCTCCAAGTATCATTTCTTATTTTGTTTTGGATCTATTTCAGTAAGATAAGTTTTATCTTCCTGAGAAGATGAATGATTGTGTTTTGTTAAATATTCATCCTGAAGTAGCCATCTAATTCTGACTCAATTTTAAGCAATGTGGAAGATAACCACCAGTTATGTGGAGTAACTATATTATAAAACTGCTCTGTTCATATCATGCACAAATGCTCAACATTTACTAGAGTGCATCCAAGCCTCCCCTGCAAAAAGCCAAAGAAAATACCTATGAATTCTGAGTGATCTGCTTTTTCTTTCACAGTAATAAAGCTTAAAAGACATGGGATCATCAACTTAAGAAGCTAGAAGTAAAGTAAGATATTCTCATTACACTGCTACTTACTTAAACTTTAAGACCAATGTTAAGACCATGACTGCAGTACCACATTACATATACTACAAATGTAGTACCTGGCACTACATTTTTCTTTTTTATTTCATGCTTTTTAACCTCCAAATAAACTTAAAGTAAGATCCTAAAGTTCTGCCTATTTTATACCATATCTAAAACGTGCTTAGAAATTAGTGAGGACCCTTTTTTTGATGCCTCAGTATATTATTTACAAACCTAAAACCCATAGCCATGATCAAATTAAAGATTTCAGGATCTCATTATCTTATTAAAGATTCTCAGCTGCTATGAACACCACTTTTCAAAAAGAAAACCACACAAAAGAAACACTCATTTTGTATTTTTAATTAAAACCTTCAGAAGACACAGTCTTGTGGCCATATATACAGCCAAGCATGAGTGAGGCACCTCTGTCTTTCCAACAGGGCCACACACCCTTTTGCTAAATATTTTAAAACTGGAGCCATTCTTCACCCCCCCTTCGCTGCATCTTTGCAAACATATGATCTATGAATGCAGTCGCTGCTGCAGGCAGTAGTGTCGGTTCCAAATACGTCATGCTCTGCTGCCTCTTGATTTTCTGTTTCAGAATCAACCCAGGGCAAGCCTCTTTTATAATAGGCCTAATTAACACACTGTGTTCTGCTCTGCCTCGATAGAAAAACAGATTGCCCACAGAGTAGCTCAAAATCAGATCTCTAAGAAAACATTAGCCTTTGGGTAAAAATAAAACAAAAGCTTTCCAAATATTGTCACCTTGTAGTAATTAAATTAGTTTGACTTTTTCTTCACTTATTTTAAAATAGGAATAACATCAGCATTTTCACAGTACTGTTTTCAGTATTAGGAAAAATGACATCAGGAGGCACTCGTCCACTGAATAATGAAGCAGGAGAAAGGAGTTAAGCACCCTTACAGGCCATGAGCCACAAAGCCCATGCCAGAGCAATGAAACAATACAAGAAGGTGGGGCTCTGAATTTAATGGGTACAATGCCATGCTCCAAATTATTACTCCTATTGTTCAGATACAACTTGAAAATTTAGTTCTTCTGATGTCAGCACTGAGCCCATTAGCAGTCAAAAATATCAGGTCAAATGTTAGAAAAGATGAAGATAAATTAGAAAGTTACTATTGAGACTGCATTCAATGATTAATATCACTTCAATACCATGTGCATCTCCCCGTTTTATCAAAGAGATGGGACAAACCTGGAAAGGAGAGAGTAGGGTAACTAAACATGGTACAGAATGAGCTGTTTCACTATCTAAAATGAAATAAAGACATTGTGGCCTCAGTGACTAATGAAGGGTATCATAAAGACATTGCTTTTAAACTATGAGTGGTAAAAAAAGTGAGTAGAATTGGACTGATCAATACATTCAAAAGAATGGGCACACCATTAGAAGAAATAGTGCCATTTGTACAAGAACATACACTATACAATACATCACTTTCAAGGTCTAGAAAAGCTTAGCACTAAATGTCAGGGTAGTAAATACTATCACAGGTTCAAAAGTAATTGGGTAAATTGATGTAAGAACAGGCCATCAAGGGCTAACAAATGATGGGACACCACCCCTGGCAACATATTAGCTATACCAAAGCAGCAACTGCATGTCAGCCCAGTCTTTATATTCTCCCTGTTACTGGCCACTATTGGTGGTAAAGTGGCATCCTAACAACCTTGGTTTGTCTTGGCATTGCTATTACTGTGTGTTCTAGGAAACTTAGGAAAAAAAAAAAGTGTAACTTCAACAGGAAAGGAAAACTGCTCAATTAGACAGGCAAAATGCACTGCTCAGGGAAGTCCTCAGTCATCCGTCGTGCAGTAATGAGGCTCGAAACTACTGCTCATAACCATTTCTGGTTTGCTTATTTTTTAAAGAACATTTCATTTTGGTGGAATTGAGTATTTTCTGGAAAGTTCTGTTTACAAGTCAAGTCAAACAGCACTTTTAACACATGAATCCAGAAAAAACCCTCTGCCAGAAAAAGTGCAAGGCATTATTTCATTAGGCCAATGTGTACAGTTGAATAAACAAGACACAATTTCCTGGATTTGAAAGGATGGGAAAAAGAAACCCAAACAGTACAAAAAACATGAAAACCAAACTGAGCTTTTAAAGCACAAGTGACTACTAAAGCCACGCATGATCCCTCGTTTTGGATACATTACTATTTAATGCCACATTCTAGTCCCTCAAAATGGAATCCACTAGGGATCACTCTCTGCCATTATATAGAACTCCAAACAAACCTGAAAAGGTGGTCAGGTAACGGAGAGATTCTTCTTGGAGGCTGCAGAGCAATCTTACATGGGGTTTGGGAATACATCACCAAGCAAGAGTAATTAATTAATGAAATCTAAAAATGCAAAATTCTGTACTCATTGGTTTTGTTTGATTTTAAAAATGGTCCAGCACGCATCAGTGTAGCAAGGCTGTGAGCAAAGTACTGAAGAATAAGCACATACTGCCAATGGGATCCAGCCCCACTGCAACTTTTAATAACCTCTCCTTTGAAAGAAAGCTGGATTTACCCATTACCAGTTCTTAAAACCACCAAAATACAGAGGAACCCAATTAAAGCATAAAGCTCTAACCAAATCATGTTTGCATTGAAATCTAGAAAACAAGTGTAAGGAAGCATCAATGCTCCAGGAATGTTCTAAATTATCAAATAAATAAAGAATAATACAGAGAAAGGCATAAATAAAAGAAAAAGAAATTAAAAAAACATATGAAAAATGTGAAGAAAGATATACAAAGACAGGCATCGGAGACCACATGAGAGTAAGTTGTTTGCCTGGTCAAGTGATGGAAAAAAACTAATCCAACCCACTATGGCATTTATTAAGTTAGAAAGGACCAATGATTTCTATTTGAGGTTGGTGTACTGAAATAAATCTAATAATAAAGGTAAGCTAGAAGTGTCAAATTCATCTTCCACTTAGGAAAATAAGAAAAATATTTTCTGCAGAGAAAAACACAGGATTAAAATATTCTACAGAGAAACCCTTTCTTAAAAAGTAAAAATAAGTTCAAAATAAGTTCAAAATAAGTTAAGGAGGTGGAAGCTTGCTTATCATGTCATGTTAAGTGTTTTAAGTGTGCACTACACAGAGAAGAAAGGAAAGGTATCACTACCCTTAGAATGCGAATCAGGATTTTTAGAAAAGTTAAACTGGCTTTCATCATCCCTGTAATGGAGGAGGGAATAGTGATTTCACTATTTTTGGCAGAGGCGTGGGCAAGCAGCCACCTTGAAATGCTCAGTCTGAGCGTTACCTCTTCCAGGCCATAAAACAGTCACTAGTATTTTAGAATAAGATAGGAATCAAAAATAAGATGGAAACCTGCCATTTCATTGCACATGCTGCAGAAATAGATATAGAAATTCAAAATTAGATAACGAAGTTGTGGAGTGTTTTTAAACCATTACTTCAGCAGATGGAAAAAGGCCAAGACTTGGGTCTTCTGCTCTGTCAGCAGAGGATACCAAGCCTGTTACTGGGAAGAAAGGATGTGCGATTCCTGTGCTTTATTTTTTCTGTATGTGTGAGCACACCCACAAGATCATGTCCTCAGGAGATAGAAAGGAGACTATTTAAACATCTCATTCTGCATTAAATATCTAATTATTTTGCTTGGCCAAGATAGCAGAGCCACTGTGCATATGCAAAACAGAACTTCTATCACTCCAGTGTATTTTTCAGAGAATAGTTAGTTCTGTAAATAGTAAGATGGGCTTTTAGTAAACACACGAAGAGCATGCTGTAAAGTTAAAGCCTAACAGCTTCCTTGAGTCCAATTTAAATGAAAAGTAACCCTTTGTATTCACTGCATATTCAAAGTGCCTTAGAGTGCAAATAGCTCTTATGTGGTAAAGATATCAATCATTTTAATATATATTAGGAAGAATCATCTGTAAGACTTGTGGAATAGTGTTACCGCTGAAGATGAATAGATCACGCGGACACAGGTCGAGGTGTGGTGAAAGAAAGAGCAGAGTTTATTTTTCCCCCCAGGATTTATAGGCTTTTGACCATGGCCAGGGATTGGATGGTCAGGATAACACTTTCTCACTGCACTGGCCATGAGAGGTGCCCATCACAAGACGTGTAACAGAAAGAATGTACACATATCTATGTTTACAGTTACTGTCCTGGGAAAGTCCTTAGAAAACCATGTTAGCAAGCTCAGAAGCTGAGTTTTCAGGGCGACAGAATAGGAGAATTTTCACCTTCGATGCAACCTCATGCAAGTTTCTGCACCACTAATTAAAATGGATCATCCTCCATTATGTTACAGCAGAACAACAAAAAATAACTCAAAATAAAATACAATATTCTTTTGTTAATAAGCTGCATTACCTTGATGTCCTTTAGAGAGGACAAGAAGATACAAATCCTAACATAAAAAACTGTAATTTGCGTTGGAATAATTTGCCATAGACTACTTCCTTTAACCACAGAGATCCATTTCCTTGGATTTGTACTCAGGATTAAAAATACCCTCAGTGGATAGTAAGAAAGGAAATACTATGTGTGGGAAGTGTCTCCATAACAATATGGGAAATGCCAGATACATTTGCAATATTTTATTTTCAAAAACAGGAGAGGAAAAAAGAACACAAAAGAAATACATGACAACTGAGATTGTCACTGTCCAGAAAATGAAAACCTATCACTTGACTAAATAAGCAAGACATTCAATTGCTGAAAACGAAAGCCAGCCCTCGCCTCAGTAAGTTCTTCAAATGCACATTGAGCCACACACCCCAGGTGACAAAACTCTTCCCTGAAAGTACAGTGAGCTTGCTCTTAGGAAAAGCAAAGCAAAAATGCCTAGGACAAACCCTGGCAATCTGCTCTGCACATGAACAGAAAGGGATTGTTAGTTTCTTTAGTCAGGAAATTTTTAGCAGCTTATCTGATTGTGCTGCCACTATTTGGGAAAACCATTAATATGGAGAAATACAAAGAATTGAAAAAGTATTTATTACTTACAGTTCTTTCAGAGGTCTCTTGTGTACCTTAAAACATTTGTGTCCTGCTAGTGGTTACTTTATCTTACCAGGAAGGCACAAGAGTTAAAAAAAAAAAGGAAGAAAGCACATCAGACATTTCTGCTATATAATTTGGAACTATAGGACATGTAGCATGGTGTCACAGTCTCCTCTGAAGTCATATTCTCTTTTCAAAAAAAAAGCCTGTTGGTAATGAGGCATAATTTTTACAATTAATTCTTAATGCCTCTAGTAAAATCTGTAAGTGTTTGTAGCATGTGGCACTGCAGAGCAATCTATTTCAGACATCCAGCAGTCATATTCACAACCATAATTACCAAGTCTAAATGAAACCACTTGAGATGTTTGGTCTAACTAAAGTAAAATCAGAAAAAAATGGTAAGATTGGTAATATTTATTCTGGAAATTTTGAAAGATGCAGTGCGCTATCTCAAATTTTAAAGGGCTGGCTGAACACCTTTACCAATTACCTTCAAGAGGAGAAACCAATCCAGTATTAGAGACTCCCAGGCTTGTCCTATGAGCAGGGATACAGCTACCAGTGTTGGCTTCCAGTTGATGAAGGGAAAAAGGGAACTCCAGGGTGAAATGCTCTTGGGCCTTAGCAATGAGATAAATGACCTAGGAAAGCCTAAGGATAGGCTCCCTCCACACTAAACTTCCCTGCCTTGTGCCTTGAACAGTCAGGGCAGTGGCTTGCACTGTCTTCCTGCAACTAAACAGCCATCACAAGACAGTGACAGTCTATTGGCAGAGAGAATTTCACTGAACACTCATGGCCAAACCCAAACACTTTTGAAGACAATGACCCAGGCCTTTTATTTCTCAAGTGAACAATTAAAAGTAAGCATACAGAAACCTATTTCAGGAATGAAACGAAGACCAGCTGCATCTCATATAAGATTTGTTAGCTTCTATACATCCTTGTATCAAGGATCAGCATCTAACTTTATTACTCCTGAAAGCTTATTAAGAAAGATAAGTCATCTGCAGGAGGCAGGAAGGCAAACACCATAGTCTACTTTCTTTTTACATAAGACATATTATACAGTGGAGTGCAAGGCATAAAGATCTGTCAAAATAGTATATCCCTGCTTAGTACCAGAGGAATTATGTCTAAGTGGATCCAAAGGGGAATAGTAAAAAATAACAGGCCCTTGGCAGGTAGATACAGATACATAAGCAGTCTGTTGCTCAAGCTTTCAAGACAGTCATATTATCCTATAACCACAAAGGTCCAGAAATTCATAGTGGTCTCAGATGAGGAAGAAATCTTGTTTACTTAGGTTTTCAGGACTGTCCTGTAAAGCACCTTCAGAAGCTTAGTCATCAATTGGAAAAAACTTCTGTTATTTAAGGCTCATAAAAAGAAACCGACAGACAAAATCACCACCTCACTCTTGATTCCACAGCAAAATACTCTATCATTTAAGCAGCAGGACAAAACATATGTGGATGAGAAGCAGAAGGAAGAACAACATGGGATGTGAAAAGCCCCACTGAATTCTTGTCTTTACCCTTGCTATTTCTCACCTGATATTTGAATATTTTAACTATAAAATTCTTTATCTTCTGGAAAATTTAACAGGCACTTTAATTTACTATGATCAAGTGAGGGGTATCAGAAATTACAATCTAGTCTGAGGTATGCTCTGAACATACAGCTGCAAAATATACCACCAGCTCAAAAAATCAATGAAGATCCGCCAGCTCATGAATTTATGTTTAAAAGCCATATAAAACAGTGTGCAGTACAGGAACAGATAAAGACTGAATCAGAGGTCCAGTGTCTCAGTGAACCTTGCTAAATACCAATTTGTTGAAAAAAAATACCTCCAATTAGCTCCCTGTAGCAAGCCTCAGTCTTGAAAAGACCGAGTTATCTGTCACACAATCCAGTATCCAATTACAAATCAAATCTAAGGTGCTTCGTTCCTTTTAACACCTAGGTTTTTAATTTTCAAAGACTTCAATGCCATGATGTTTCAATACATAATTAGCTCCTTATAAATTACAACAAATTTTTGCAACACAGTAGAACTGAAACTACAAATTTATAATTTGTTCTTTCATACATCTTTTATATTATTAACCAGCCAAATGGATAATCAGTTTTGACATTTAAAAAAATTCTGTTGTAGTTCTAATCCAAAACCAGTATCTACTAGATAACAGTCTGCTACTTGAAATGCTTTGAAAATACAAGCATATATTCATATTATCTTGCAATAGGAAATAAGAGGTTGTGTGGTCTAATATTTTTATCCTTTTATTCCAAAACTATTTCCAAATCAAGATGACAAAAGAGAGGAAAGAAACACATAAAAGATGCTGGGAGTGCAGTAATCTCTAGGTTTGTTTTGTTTTTCAAGATCAGTCATCTGAAAATTCAGATAGACAAGATGTGTTCTTTCTCAGATGGCAAGATGCTTTAAGGACTTTGGAGAAAAAAAGTTGGTGTAGTACTGCAGTTCTCTGAGAGCCACCCTCCTGGACAACGATCAGTTCTCATTACTCTGCTTCTCCTGTGCTTGCACAGTAAGGACTCAAATCTGATCCTTGAAAGCCATAATACTCCTACAGAAGCATGAAGCCTACACTCAAACATTGTGAAGGAATAGTCCCAAAAACCTGCTGTCTTTGATTAAAAAACCTCTCCCAAGCTTCAGAGAGCAGCACTGAATCAGAACCGAAGTACTCTAAAAGTTACTAACCACTTCATAAAGGTACAATACCCACACAAGAGATTCTTTTCAACATAAGTAAAAAAGAGAAAAATTAATATTGCCCAGTGTCAGAAGGTCACCACACGCACCTGGGGCTGAAATCCTCACCTCTAACTCAGGAAGATTCATCAGTCACTAACTTCTGAATTGCTTCAGGACATGAAGACAGTGATTCAAATACTTCTTCATACAAATATGATACATGTCACGTGACACCTTCCAATGGCTGTTTTCTTTAAACTTTACTCAATTATCAAACTTAGTACTTTTCTTGACAAAACAGCAGTGTCCATTCTGACCATGATCACAGAAATTGAGCTTGACCAGTAACAAGAGAAGCTGGTGTTGAAAGGGTTGTGGCAGAAGATTTGGTACTACTACACATCCATTAACTGACTTCTTAATGCAGAACTATTTCAGAGCAAGAGAGAGAGACTGGGACAAGATCATTTTTGCTAAGCGAAAACTGACAGGCAGGAACTGACTGGAGAAACTTCTGTAGTTAAGAGAGAATTCTGAATTTTTCCAAGGGTATTTTGGGTCAGCATCTAAATTACAAAATCAGGAAAACCCCCAGACAACAGCCAAAAGAAAGTGAAGTTCCACAATCAGAAGGAAAACCAAGATGAAGTGTATAGCTGAAGTGCCAAAACCATCAAGTCAATGCTGAGCTGAAATACGTGAAAGAGCCATGAAAGAGAATAGTAAGAAAGCTAAAAATAACTTTTGTTGCTTCACATGGAGGACCCGAGTCCTTCCTCTTTTTTCAGCAGAAGAGTAAAAAAATACTTTTAAACCTTGCCATGCCTATCACTGCTGACTCAAGGGCATCACACATCAATCTGTATCATAAAAAATAGTCTAATGGCTCCCACAAAGAAAACAGTATCTGTGTTATCAGGAGAAAGAAAAAAAAGAAATTAAAAAAAAACAGTAAGGAAGAAAGAAGAAATGTAGCTGTTCATTTCCTGCTTATGCTAAGCCAACTAGTTCATCTTAATTTGTGCATACTATTGCATCTCCCAAGAGACACAGTTTTGCTCTATTGTTCTGCAATTTAACTGAAAAGCCATCAGACCTCATAAAGGGAAGTTTGTGAAGGTTGTTGGAGAAGAAAACTAGAATACATCACCCTACAGAATACATGTGCTACCTGATTTCAAGTACTTTCCTGCATCTTGGGGAAAATTTAGAACAACTACAAGCAAAAACAGTCTTCATGGACAGCTGATCTTTTGGATTTCCTTACAGCATTTTAACCTAAATAGGCTTTTAAGTCTAGACATTATCTGAGTCAAAACATGCTATTTTAAAAATTGTTTAAAAAATACAGCATATAGAATAATTATAGAATACACAGAAATCATAATTTTATAAATTCATAAAAATACACGAGGAAAAATAAAACATACACTTAAGAGAACTTGCTTCTTTTTGTGTTGTGTATTGTTTTATTATTTTGCACCTGTAGCATTGTGATGCTCTGGGTGTACCACATTACTCGTAGCTGCAGTGTATGGCAGGATAATGATCATTGAAGGATCAAGACTGTAAATTGCCGGATTTATACCACTGAGTTTTTACAAGATAGCTTGGCAACTTCCCCTGAAGTATGAATATCTTTAAAATATGACATACATTTGTATTGCCTGAGGTCTATTCCCATGCAATAGAAGCGACTTCAGCAGTAATGAACAGAGTGACCTCTAATCAACCAAATTTGCCCTGCTTTTAGAATACCACATAAATCAGTTACTGAGGAGATGCCAAAGTCTTACTAAGTGCTTGAAAGCTCTTCCTAGATGGAAGTAACAGAATTAAATTTAGTATGTTTTTCGATACCAGTGTCCAAACTCCAGATTCTATATAACCGTGTAATGTTCACTTCAAAACAGGTGCATTTTTTATTGACGTCTATAAAATGTACTCCCAGACTCTTAATTTTACACAAAATGTAAAGTATCTCCCCATCTTTCCAAATATTGAGTATTATGGGTAAATCAAAGCCTTTTCCAATCAATTACTCACTTCACTCATGTGAGAAATCGTGCATGAAATTTTCTCCTCACACTGGAGATGCACTGTAGCTATGAGGAAGTTATTTGTAAATGCCAGCTTCCACCCAACATGGATGAATTCCTTGCGCTTCCTATAACTAACAAATGTTAAGTCTGACAGCCTTTATTTGCTTCTTCTCAAACAGCAACTCTTTGCCACCACTGACAGCTTAAGCAGCTACTTCCCCATCCTTCTTACTGTGTTGTGCTGGAGATTTATTTTTGGCTGTGCCTGTTTCCCCAACCCATTCACGTCATGTCCACACAGACTCGCATACCAATGCAATGGCAGGATGTGAGGGAGAAATGCCATCAGACCATGGCAAATGCTGCATCTGAATCACGCTGTGCAGGAGGCATCTCTGCCCCTCACCTGTGTGCAAAGGCAGCCCAGATTGATTTGTTTCCCAGGGTTCACTGTAGCCAGTGAATTGCCAGTTACAGCACAATTCTAAACCAGCAGACCACGATGAGACCTCAATCATGGTAATAACCAGGCCAAGAAATGTTTCAGGATTTTTTTGCTGCTCTCTGTGGGCACATCATAATTAGCTGGTTATTTGCAGTGGAGCTACAAACATATAATTAATCTTTAAATAAAATATGCACGTTGTACAATTTCCCTCTTTCACAAAGGAATGGGTTTGATTTTGAACATGTGAGGGTTAATACAGTACAGCAGCTTGAAAATTTTGTTATTGCTATGTGCTGTCAGCAATGTGAATGGTGAGAATACACAGGTGAAAATTCCCCCATATTTGTATCTCTCAATGGATCTAAATGAATACAGAAATACATTCAAGATACATAGACACAAAACAATTGCAAGAACAACTGAAGATGAAGCAGCATTTTCAGAAAAAGGGAAGAGCTTGAAAAGAAAGGCCATATATACATATTAGAAAATATATATTTAATGAAGCTATGCTGGAGAGATTTTACCTAATTAGTTAATTCTTCTAGAATCAAACAATTTCACTGAGGCAACACAACTTTTGGGATAAAGGGCAAATCCCATACAAGTACCATACTCATAGTACTTCAAACATGGTATTTACCATTAAAATAATATACATGCAAAACATGCAGGTTTGTCTGTTACTAAGGAGCTAACAAATGTACTGAGACACTTCGGAAAAATAATGAGAAAAAATGTAATGTAAATTAAGTTGAAAATGGAAGAGCTTAAAACAATGATTTTACTACTATCTTCTGCTTTCTCTATAAAAGATTTTTCAACACTGAATTTCAAACAACGCCTTGTAACTCCTAAAATATGCTGTTCTGGAAAATGATTAAGGTTTCCAGTTACATTCCCATTGTTCAAGCACAATCTAATTAATTGCATTTTGATTTTTCATGAACATATACAAAAGTACATTTTTGTACATTTGAATTCTGACTTGCTTGGCATTGCAAGTATTTTTTACAAAACAAGTTTTTGGATATATTTAAAATACAGCTGCATTCACAGCAAGAAGCTATGCTACACCAAAGAAAACACATTGCATTTGTAGCCTTCATAGATCAAAATGACTGAATAAAATTATTTGAAATACAGCTCCTTCCAGACCAGAGGTTATTAAAATTGCGTGCCTTTTTTTTTTTTTTTTTTTTAAATCTGGAGAGACTGGGAGGAGAAGACTTTATAGAGTTCTCCCCCCTTTCCATTTGGGCAGGAAAAAATTGCCTCTCTGATTCAAGCAGGAAAAAAATTGTGTTGATGTTTCCTAAGAAATCAGAACAGGATTATTTTTAAGTGTTTTCGTTAATTATATGGTAACCTGCATTCTTTGGGTGGTGAATAAAAGAGTAAAAGCATTTATTTCCCATAGAAACAATTGCCTGTCAAACAAAGCATAAAAAGACAAAAGGCAGAAACACTGTTTCAGCTTGAATGCCTTAATGTCACCATTTGTCATGCAGCACTTCCTCAGAAAACCCTGAAGTACAGTTAACTCTGCTCCTCTTTACACCGTGCACTTTCTCTGTTAGTACAGGATTAAAATGTGCCCGGCCTCACGATGAAACAGCAGAGCCATCGCACATTGTTATGCAACTCACTGTCTGCAAGGGTGGCTCGTAGCTCCTTCTTTATTCAGCAAGTGCCAAGTGCATGTTTAATCAATGTCACAGCTCACCACAGTGTGCAACTAAAGCCACTGTCATTCCTCTCTTCAGATTTGCCTGGCTGAGTTATGCAATGCTCCGAAGAATACCTTGGAATTCTTTCCAGAGGCTCTGAATGCAGGTGTGTGACAGCATTCACACTACTGCCAGCAAAGCAGACCTCTTTTCATCCTTTTTCAGGCTGGACTAAAATTACATAGTGTGACTGCACGTAGTTCGCTGCATTTGGAATTACAGCATGTCAACGTGAGAAAGCCTCTCCAGACGGCTGCCACAAAGAGTAAATCAAAGGCTGGGTGTCTCTGAAGTCTTAATAAATAACCAAGTATAACTGAATAAAACCAGGAGCTGTTTGTATTTTTTTTTAAGACAAAACAGAACAGCATGCATTTCGTTGCTCTGCATCAGCTAAGGCAAAAACCCCTCAATTTTAATGAGAAGTAGTCAACAGTGAGGATCATTATGAGAAACAGCTTTACTGTTTTTTCGACTACACTTGCTTTAGTGGATTACTGAGAAAGAACATCAGTCATTTGGAAGATTCTGCAACATTATTATCCTCACCGATAAACTTCTTTATCAAGAAACTGTTCGTGCTCCTATCTGGTCTGTCTGAGAGAGGAGAGCAGCCCCTTCATGAAGATAAAAGCTTGGCTTGCCACTGAATCGACAAGTAAGAAGCATGTCTGATGACATTTTATTCCTGATGCAATGTAGGGTAAGAAATATCTTTTTTTTTTAACCTTCCTGTAAGATATGCTCTGAGCTGATGACATTAATTAGACTTACAGCAGAAATACATTTATCTCTAATGATTAAAAGCATTTGCCAGGAGAGAAAGATGCTATTGCACTATAAAATGATTGTATATCTTCTGTAAATTGGAGTGATCTGAACTACTACAAATCCCCATGAAATTTCTGATCAATAAAGCTAAAACAGCATAGCAGATTACATACAAGATCAACATCCCAGTCACCAATGAATATAATTTTACAGGGAATATGTTTCTAGAGGACATTTGACTGTAAACTAAGAGTGCAAGAACAGCTAAGTAATAGAAACGACCTGTCAACCTCACTTCTGCAACCAAAAAAAGATAACAAATCATATATGGATCTGTAAATGTCTACTTGAATTCTCATATTGCATAGAATGTTGCTACTATAAAAGTACTACCATCCTGTGGCATACTGCAATAATCAGCATATACAACAACCACCTCTATATTTGAAGAGACAGACATTTTCTGTTAAGTGTTTACTGTTGCATAAATGTCCAAAAGCTGATCTATTAAACATGAAAAAGAATAAGATTTCACTTGCAATTGCCTACTAGGGGCTCACTGGTGAAAAACAACTGTGATACTGTATTAAGAAGGCATATTTTCCATGTTTGAAAACAGCAGGCATGAGTATTTTCAACTGTTTTTGTTATGTGGCAGTTAAATATTTAAGAAAAGCTGAAAATGCATATAACCTCCCCAGGCATTTCAGACTGGGGATTTGACAATGCTCACATACCTGCTTTCACCAGTTTCATCTTTTATAAGGAAACAAATTAGCTGGCTAAAGATAAATTTTAAATGTCTTTTGTAATAAAGCACATTAAACTGGCTTGAAGCACTGAGCTATTTTTCACTCCTTTCAAATCTGTACCTACAGAACATGTATTTTTAACATGGACATGTTCATACAAAAAGAAAGCAAAAGACAAATACACTCAATAAACACAGCATCAAGAAATGTTGTATGAAGAACTAAAGAATTGGTTTAGAAAATATCAAAGCTTGCGTGTTTATCAGACCGGATTTACCATTTGCTTTCTTTTTTCTAGCTAGCTGCCAGAATACTGGTGAAGGTATTTGCAGGAAAAATGGGGACCTCTGCCATCACAACACTGGAAGATGTAAAAAGGCAAGAGGAGAAAGAGGAAAAAGAAGAATCTATTTTAGCACTGCTTGGGATTATTGGAACTGTGCTCAATTTATTTGTTATTGTTTTTGTGTACATCTACACTACACTTTGATGACATTTTTGAAAATCAGTTGTGCAGCACAAAGTGCAAAGACCTGCAATGGTAAGGATGATTTCTAAATTTAAAGCAAAAATCCCACCATTCTCTGATAAGAGTGTCAAAAACATTCCAGAGTGAAGTGTCTGGCTAAGGGTGCTGCATCAATGACTGCAAAGTGCACCTAAGAGCCCAGATAGGGTGCTAAATTACGTAAATGAAGGCAGACCAAATACAAACTCTCGTTGGTAACAGATGAAATCTGAATAGCAGGATCAGAGACGGTGCTGCTTTATTGCCAGCAAACATGCAAACAGAAATCTAGGCAAACACTGAAAATAATCAGAACATAGAAAGGGACAAACTAAATATATAACTAACTATAAGCAAGTCCCATGCTTCCTACGGTTTTGTGCAGTATGTCTCTTCATAGCTGAGACCAGAAAACAGGCAAAAGGGTATTTTATTTTTAGTCCACCATAATTTAGGCTTATAACTTACACTAATGTATAATAAGTGTGGAAACAGGAACACTGTTATACTAGAAGTTGTAATATTATAAATAAAATTTTAACTATTGACTATATTCTGCAGCATTTTTGTTAGTCTTGTGAAAAGCTGAAAGAGGTTAGATTTTCTTGCCTTTACTAAATTTGTATTTAAAATCATCATGCTATACTGACAATGTGCTTTTCTAAATAAAAATACTTTAAAGTGGTGTGAAAAAATAAAGAATAATTTTAGTACTTCTTTTAAGACATATTAATAATTCCAATGACACACTAATACATATTCTCTAAATGAAAATAATCTAAAAATTACATTTTCTATATCACCGTTTTTAGAATGTGTTTAACAGAAGCCAAATACATGTTTTCACCCTGAAGCTTTTTTTTCAAGTAAAACATACCATGCAAGGAGTCACAGTGTTGCATGGAAAACAGGTTTAATCTTTGTCCAGAAGACTGTACTCTCCCTTTCTGGACCAGGTCCTGAAGAAATTTTTCCTTTTTGCACTGTCTATGATTGAAGCCCAAAATTTCAACTCTTAAGCATACTTCACAGAACATACCATTTGGCTACTGAAATTAGTGAAACTAATTCCACATATGTAATTAAATCTACATATGCCTTTAAACTAGATCCAAAGCTGCAGACAGTCTGAGACCATAGAAGTTTTTGTATACATGAATGTATCTCACACGTACCTTATAACGAAAATTACTTTTGAGAACTTAGGATTAAAAACTCATTAAACAAATAACATGAAAAAAGTAGAAAGAAACTTATTTTAATAAATACTTTTCTTAATATTACGTCTGCCAAAGAGGAACAACAGAGCAGCTGCATTTCTGAATTATTGGCTCCATTTCTTCTAGGCTATAAAACTACATCTTGTATGTCCATAAAATGACATGTGAAGAAATACACCCCTTATATAGGTGATAGCTTATTAGCATATAGAATTTGGTAATTGCTAAACCAACTGAGCCTTTGGAAGTCACTTTAAAACCAGTGTATGCATAGAATAAAGTCAGGGACCTAGAAGAGGATGAATTTGGAAATGGTATTTCAGTCAATTGAAGAAACACACTGTAACACTGATTTATGGACAAATGAGGTGGAAGATGGTATGTTCTGGTTTTACAACTCTGAGACAATACTGGCTCAACTAGGAGAAATGATGAACAGAGCTGAGGCTGCACTGGAAGGAAGCACATGCAGACAAAAAAATTTATTTACAAGCCACAGTCTTCAGCAAGTCTCTATTAAATGTATACTTATTTTCAGTACATGAAGCACCAAAGCATTCTGTAAAACTAAGCTACATTCTAGAGGAATTATGCAGGTTACTAATGTTTATTTAAGACTACAGAACAGATATTACCATTATTAATTTTTTCAATGTACTTCTTATATGTACATACTTATGGATATTATTGCATTTAATCTCATAATACCAGGATATTTAAGATGGGTCTCTGAAAGGAAAGATTACAAGAACCTGAAAAGTGAAATTCAGGTAGAAATTACTGCTGTTTATTTTGATCTTGAAATTATTTAAAACTTGTCAATTCTGTGAAATAAATAAACAGTCTTATTTCGTATCATTTCAGTGCATAGCTCTTTTCTCGAAATCATTATTCAACTATCATATCAGAATTACAGTAAAATACTGCACCTTTTCTTTCTGTAAGTTCTTCAAAAAAGACAAAAGGCAATCCCGAAATTATAACCAAATGTGGCAAAGGGTCAGCATGATTCTTTTACCAATGAATGATCTCATTAACATTAATGAGGGCTAAGGAGAATCTTTAATTTCAGTAATTATAAGCTGTCTATCTAAACTGCCACAGTACTTCTGATTTCATTTGTAGCAAAGGCTTTGACCCTTAGAGGGAAGTCACAGGGTAACATTATCATTAGATTGCCTCAGCATACAAGTTACGTTTTGTTTTAAAACAGCAATCTGATATTCTTTCTCAACAGGTAATACCTGCAGGCTATACTCATGTGGACCTAAGTCTAATTTTAGTTAAATGAGCTCTAATAAACAGCTTTAGTACTTATACATTTAATCCAATATATGCTTAAGAATTTCACCAACAAGAAACTGCTTAATAGCAAGACCTCTCATTATATACAGCAAAAAGTCAACAGTCTAGGGAAATGTGGAGTTGCATGATATTTCAACCTTTACACTGCAGCAGTACCATCACACCTTCAGTGATGGATGAATAAGGAGCTCACTGTACCTGCCTCAGAGTACTCAACTTACTCAGTTCAGTGGGACAGGATTACTTGCCAGAAAGTAAAATACCACCATGTAATGCCTTGGGAATAAGTGTGGTTGCTAGAAAAGAAACGCTCCATCCTCAGCAGACCTGCTAGAGTAGTTAATGGTCTGAGGCCTGAACAATATGACTTCAATGGACTCAACTAACATAGGTACATCAAAAGAGGAAGAAAAAAGAATGCAGCACATTCACTTTCAACAGATTTGTCCACAGTACTTATTAGATAAAATTCACAGTGAGGTATTTGGAAGCAGGATAAAGCCGCACAACATCAATGAATCCACAAGTCCATGATGTGGTAGTACTTGGTAAAATATGAAAGGTGCATTGGAAGCAAATAGCAGACTCTCATCAAGTAGAAGATGCTGGTCAGTAAAGACAATCCTTTTAGCAAAGCCCTCCTACAGAAATGCATCATCTCTTCTCAGCAGTCAAACCTAGGGAAGACTAAGGTCATATAACACTGCAAGCTATGCTGACCATCATCACATGGTGTCTTTGTCCACCAAAGAAGGAAAGGTGCCCAAGAAAGGAGCATGCAAGAAAACCCCAGCTAAAATTACAGTATTATCTGCTTCCTGTAAGCCTGGAAATTCAAACAAGGAGAATTCAGGCAGAATTCTGCAACTTGCTATGAGGTCTGTTTTCCAAGGAAAATGTGATAATAAACCTCTCTTGATATTTGGCTTTAAACAAGTCCAAATCATCTCACGGTTTGCTAGATACTAGTGTAAGTACAAACAGTACAAAATGGTATTTTTTGCCATGAAGAGACTACCTAATATTGTGGTATCGACAAATCTCAAATTCATTTGGATTCTTACTGTTCAAGGCTATTAAAAAATAGACAGTCCCTGCTCTGCTCTAAAAGTCATTTGATTTTCCTTCTGTTTCATGATTCCTTTCCACTGCCTTGTCTCTACAAATTTTGTTAGATACAAAGACTGTTATGAATACTGCTTTCTTCTCTCCTATTTGCAAACACTAGCTTGTATTAGTTTCCATAAACCTATCAGTCAAATAACTCTTACTTGTACCAGCAAAATCTAGACCTTCAAGACAGTCATGTATGGTCACACGTTTGCTGGGAACCTCTTGTTGTACAGTACCAATTTTATTGCTGTGCATTTTGTTGAAGAAGAGAAGTGTTCACATATTTGAAAGAGTCCCTAAATTCTTTCAAATGAAACATGCTGTATACAAGACAATAGTGAAAAGGTTTTTACATGGCAGTTTTTGGTGTGAAATGTGCATAGATGTGTGGTAATGAATACATGCTAGATGTTTCATGACACAGAAGTTAAAAACTACATCAATTGTACAAATGTAAATATGAGTTCAGTCTTAGGAACAAACATAGGTATAATAAAAAAATCTTGCCATGTTGCAAAAATAAGCTTTTTTAATTTACAAAATGAAAGGTAATAAAAGCCATAGTGATGCCATAACAAGAACTGAAAGGAACACCAAAAAAAAGATCAAGAAATGTTGAGGATCACAGCAGCTATTGCCCCTTGTGATGAGAGCTATCTTGCATACTAAGGAAAGTTCTCCAAAGACAGACAAACCTTCCTTCTCTACAAGAAAAAAGCAATTATAGAAATTAATTGGTCAGTTCACAATTTTCAAGGACTTCACAATCACCTCACTTTGATGCAGATGAAGCTGCAGAACATATCAGAGCAATCTGGTTTGTACTGATCTGGTTCAAGGTGAGGTTTCTAAAAGATTAAATGTTATGTGAGCAGTGCTTGTCTGATCAATATTCCTTTTATCTAGAACTATATAGATAACAATCTAGTCCATGTATGTTTTGGGCAAATTAAGAAGGATACCAAAATAAATTTAAGCAGCAAAAAACCTAGATAGATTTTCAACTCTGATTTACACAGGCCAATCTGCCAAAAGAGCTTTGCAAGCTGGATGTGCCAGACCTGTAGCTAATTGAATATGTGTATGCAAAACACAAAATTCACACCAATACCAGAATACTTACTGTCTTATATTACCACAGAGTCACCAGCCTACTGGGCAAGGAAAGAGCATGCCTGCAGCTTCATTGCACATATTTCTTTATCAAAACCTTTTCCACCCTTAATTTTATGTGTATGGTAGATACACATAGATATGTGAAGATCATTCACATCAACATTGTTGTAATTCTTGGTCATCCAACAATTACAATGAAACCTAAAATCTGGCAGAATACCCTCAGCATAAGAGTAACCTTCAGCTGGTCCCACAAGTACCCATTTAAATCTGACAAAGTTACAGAACTGCTGAAAATTGCTAATTTCTGTCACCATTGTGCTGGGCACAGCTTGTTCCTGCTTGGGTGCCAGAACCCAGGAACATTCTGTTAGCATTCTATATGCAGTATCCTAATTTCTCAGTCCAGCATGTTACAGAAAGAATGAAGTTACCTGCTTCTTCCACGTAGAAGTACATTTTGACAGCAGAAGCTGCACCAGCCTAAGAATTAGAATCCTATACACAAGTGCATTACCTTAATGCTATTCCCTTTCCTACACTCCCTAGGCTCCTGTTCAGCCCTGCTAGACAAGAGACAGCTATTCAAGATAGATAAATTTGCAATTAGATAAAGCTCTATCAGGAAAGACTCAAATCTGTTCTACTACATTGCATTGGTCTTCAAGATTTTAAAAAATAAAAAGAAAATAGTAGTAATAATAAAAAAGTTAGCTCTATATTTGAAATGTTTGAACTATAAACACATTAAGTGAATTTTTCAGTCCTACAAGCACTGTACCAGAGCCTAACATAGCTTCAGAGCTTCTCAACCTGCCTGTCTTGTGTTAGCTGTCTCCTGACACTCAGTGTCAGTGACACCAAGACCCCAGCATCACATGCAACTTGCCTTCATTAATGTGAAAATTATCTGTCTGCCTTTCACTTCAACAGTAATTACTGCACTGGAATTATGCCTTGTTATCACTAAGAAAAAGCGTTTCCAGGGATTCCTTCCCAACTAAATGAATCTGGCTCAAATACTAAGAGAAGACATTTTTTCCAGAAGTCATCCTGTTTGCACATTTCTCTTTCATACTGCTGTCCTACTGTGCTTCCAAAGACGAGCTTGACTGATTCAAGCCTGCAGAGTTATTATTTTTTAAATTTGGGAGAACACTGTTAATTATAGTGTTATATACACTTTTGAACAAGTACAGCAGGAAATGTTCATATTGCTTGGATCAATCAAAGCATAACAACCCTCAGATTTTTCAAGTTCTAAATTTCAATAGAAATAACCCCTTTCTTTGTGAATTTGTAATCGGAAGAGCAGTTTTAATTTTTTTCTATGAAAAGCAAGGTTTTGCTGTGCTTTAATACAGTCTGACTGCTATATTGCTCGCTCTTTCCTAATTGTTAATGCACAGACACACCCCCTGCCAACCACAAACAACAGTTCTGCAGGGGAAAACATACCTAAAATGAACATGTCTCACTGAAACTTTGCCTTTTCTTTATACTTTGGGAAAACAAAGGGTCCTTGAAAGCCACACTAGTCTGAACTTCTCGCCACCAGCCACATATCTCATCTCCTTCTATCAGTATCCGACTGTTCTCTCCCAGTTAAAGGTGACTTACATAGACAGACACATTCTTCTATGGAAAATAGCAAAAAGCAATTTCAGCAGCTGTGATTCATCCGTAACTCAGGACCAACTGCTTCATCCTTTAGATAACACGGCATTTTTGCCAGCCTTTCAATGACTCTTCCTTTTCCTCAACAAGGAAGAGTTTATGAGTATCTGTTAGAGACATTGCTTTACTCTTTTACTTTATCATTTCCTTGATTGTTTTACATTGAATTTTCAATTGCAATAATAAGCTTGGTCTTATCATTGATTCATTTTCCTCATTGCAGTATGTGCAAAACAGAATCAACAAATTCATTGCAAAATTACCACGAGGTGTCAAACTACAGACTAGTAAGTCAAAGACCTTCCTTTTTTTTATTTTTACTATAAGACGCCAGCAGACTTTTTGAACTATTTCCACTCTATCACACAAGATTATGTAATGTCCTAGAGTTAGTACAAATTAAAAGAGCCACATTCTTGTTTTAGTCCCAAGTAGCTTTGCAAATACCTCAGACAGGGATGATTTCTCTTTTACCTCTAACATAAAATATATGCTGTAATTCACGGAGCTATAACATTGTTTCATGAATTCACATCACCACACCCTCCAAGTGGCATCCAAAGAACTGCAATAATGTGACAAAGACATTTATCAGTTGCTCCAAAAATAGGGCAGGCAAAATAAGCTCCAAAACCAAATTACTCAGATTTGGAACAACTCCTCCACATACTTAAGGAATAAATCCGTCTTCATAAACGAAGTAACTTAATAAAAGTCCAACCTAAAGGCTCATCTTCATACTAAAGCCTGTCATCTAGTGAGAACATAAATCACATATCCAGTCTGCTCATTTTGTCATTAGTTCCGCACAGGCATTTGCGTAATTCGTACTGCTTCACACCACCTTGTAAAACGGAAATGGTTTCCCCAGCAAGGTAAAACATGCCAGATGAAAACTATCAAAGCATTTCTGTTTTAAAATCATGAGCAGAAATTTGATGAAATCACAGAAATAATTTGCTTTAAAAAAACAAACAATTTAATTATTCCCATATATTTGAAATATTTTGCAATTCTGGTAAGAGGCTTATTTTCGTATTTCCTAAAGAAAAGAAGCTTCGATTGAAGAAGAATTGCCCTACTGTGCACAACATTCACCAAATTCAGGCATATATTTCATCAATTTTCTTTAAAATTAACATTTTTCTTCACAGTAAGTTCCATAGACTTGTATAAAGTACTCCCTGTGTAACTTCTGTAGAAGAACTAACATGTAAACTTCTCAGAAGAAAACACAATTTTCCTGTTAGTTTCAATGGCTGAAGAACTAAACTTCAAATTTAAAGAGATATTGCAACAAATGCGAGCATTTCAACAAGATTCTGGTGATTCTATTTTATTTTGTTTTCTAAGGCTCAAGTGAATGTTCCATCAGTAAAATTTTAAATTGGCAAGTGTACTGAAACTACCAGGAACCACCTGTTGTTTCTATAAAAACTGATCTGATAGAAGTTTAGCCAACTTTGATTTTGAAGGCAGCAAGGACACATTACCTGAGTCGTTGCGGAGGTATGATGACATTGCTGGGATGAGACAAGACTGACTGAGCAGCTCTAGGAGAACGGATGGAAGAGCGCTGCTGTTTTGGCCTCTCCCCTCATGGCTTGTTTGAGTCTCTTCATTTGATGTGCTCCCTGCAGGATTTATGTAACTGGCAAGAACCTAAAATACACAAAAATATTTAATCACAATTGATTTATTTCACTCAAAAGAACTCTGACTTTCCTTAAGATAGATGCCCTAACACTTCACTAACTGTTTTTTGAATTCAGTTCTGGTTTTTATTTCAGCAGGCCCAAAGATGTCTCAGAATAATTTCTACACTGTTATTACATTATTCAAACTTTGGCTAATGATAAAATTAAATAACGATTATAATTCTGAATTATTTCAGGAGATCAATTAATATGAATTTTGACAAACCTGCTGGAGTTACTCAAAGCAAGAGTTTGCCAGCTCAGACAACTGAGACCTGCAGCTGATCAGTCCCTTTCACTTTAGAACACCAAGTACACTAACTAGCAGTAGGACTTCCTTTTTTTCAGCTGCAAATGCTTCAAATATTTTTGTAACTTCCTTTGGGATGGGACTTCAGGGTTTACAGATGAAACAGTAAGTTACGGTGAGCACAACAGTTACCTGAAGGAACAACTAGTCATGAGCATGGCTCTGAGAAAACAAAGAGCAGCCTTCCCCTTGACAGTGGTGGTAATGGTGTCCCAGCTGCAGACCTGGCTGTCCCAAGGGCAGCTGTGGCTGAGTTCACAGGCCCTGACTGTATGTTGTAGATGTAAGCATTTCCATGGGTCTGATTTGTGCAACTGTACTCTCAAGTAAGTAACTTTGAGGCCTGACAGACTGCAGTGCTTGAAGTCCCAGGGATCCAATTCACCTTTTCAGTCTTTTCTTTCATTCTCCCTCTTTGTTCTAACCTCCTTACCCATGGTATTTTGCTGCAGCATCTTATAAACATGCCATAAAACAGAATTTCTCTAAACCTTTCTAGAGCAGGGACTAAGGAAAGTCTGCTGTACAACTGACTGACATGTTCAGCAAAATGCTACTTCCTTCAACTGCTGAGTGCCCTAAGCAAATGCCTCCTTACTTCATGACTTATCACATTTATAGCTAAACCTCTCCCTGGCAGAATACAGAATACTGCCTGGAAGTTTCACTGAGAGTAATTTAGGTGATTTTCCTCTTTCTTGAATAGAAAAATGCTTTCAGATTTTATTTATTGTAATTTTGCAAGAGAAATGATGATTGTGCCATGCAGTTTATAGTGACTAAAATAACTGAGCATAAAATGGTATCTTCATCAGGGTATGGGCATTTTCAAAATTTCATCTCCTTTGTGCTCTAGCCCCAGCAAGTTAGCTAACGCTTTTGAACTGAGGGTTCTGTGAATTAGACTTTTGATGACTAGATACAATCTCATATTCCCTACATTGATCCATAATAACAGGGATTGGTTGGAATTCATAATGGACTGAAAAGCCCAATTATGCAGGATCTTCTTCTCCTTAGGTCTTTGCAAGACATCAGGGTTTTACTAAGATCTAGATGTTTTTGGAGAACTAGTACTGTCATGTAATTGACATACAAGAGATTTTCTAGTATGTATGAGTGACAAGGGAAATGCACTGGAACACCTCCTCGCTCACTTTCTCTTCAGAACTCACACCCAGGTCTTTAATGCTGCAGCCTAGTGACATCTGAAAACAGCCTTGCTCAAAATATGATCTATACAATTTTCCATTAAGACAGTAGTTTGCAAATAGCTGTTTCCCAAAATACTGTAATTACTCTACTGTTGGACAGACAAAACCCCAGCTTTACTGTCCATGCTTTAAGTGCCTCTCATTAACCAAAATTTCATAATTGCACACCTGTAGAAGGCAGGTCACATGCTCTTCTTCTAGTCTTTGCTTAGTCAAAGCTTGCTCAACATCCCATCCTGAAGCTGTAGAGCCTGTTCCGAAGCCTGTACCCTTAGCCCAGTACAACTGCTGCTCTTCTGTTGATGCAGTATTGTGTGTACTTGACACCTGTGGCTAAGTTAAAAAAAAAAAAAAAAAGAAAAAAAGAGAAAATCACAATTATTTCATGATTTCATCTTAGTGGTGCTATCTTTAAAAAACCTTTGTTATGCAAAAAAATGTAATCCCAGTTTATTAACTTTATAAAGATATCAGGATCCAGTGAAATTCAAAGCTTTCCAAATGAAAGACAGCAACATATATGGAGTTCTAGTAAAGGTCAGCAGTAAACTTTTGAAAGTGGTTCTTCAATTTGACCACTACTGTAAGCCTTTTGTTATTTTCTTTAAGATACTACCACTGCTTTAATGATTTGAGGTATGAAAATGCTGCTTAATCAGTATCATTCTAAACATCACAGCTCTGTATTTATTGCCTTTTAGAACTTAGTCAAGTCTAAAAACATAATGAGATGAAGGGGATGGGAGTGGAAATGTTATCAAGAGAACACAAACGCAACTTGAGTTAAGATGCTCAAGTATTTGTTAATTTTGAATACATGCTCCAAAATAGCAAGAGAAGTAAGTTACGTGTATAGCTCTGACACATGATCTCTGAGTCACTAAAATACACACCACCTCCTCTCTAGGTAAGAGCAAGGAAGTTACTCATCCTTAAAATTTTCTGAGAGCACATTTTTCCAACAGTGCTTGTACAGCTTTTAGCAATGGTCTGCCTCAGTGATTTTAGTAATGCAACTCAAATATTACACTGCTTAACCCTCATGAAGCACTGCGGAAGTATTTACACTAATCTTTTCATTTTAGCAGGTCATTGGTGAAAAGGATGCAGAAAAAACTCTGATAAGCATTTTTTTAACTCATGTTTTCCTATTTACATATTTAGCACCCTAAACAAGTGACTTGCTACTTTTATTACTCAGCAACAATTAGCTGGAAACCACATCATGCAATATTTGTTTTATGGATCTGAAAAACTTCATTTTCTGTTCACATATTCTTCAGTGACTTTGTTAAAGATTGCTTATGAAACAAAAGAAGTGATGTATGAACAGATTGCAATGGTAAAAGAAATTATAACCTGTGAAGTATCATACTGACAGTAGTCTGGAATCATCTTTTAACTTTTACACTGGGAATGTAATGTGTCTTGGTGATGAAACAGCTGTGTGGTTATTTTCATGTAGACATTACTCATTACATCACTCATGAACATGTTGTGCCTTTAACACTCGAGAGGACTGTCATGAGCACTGAATTAAAGCACTTAAGGGAGAGCCTGGCCCCAGAAATACAAGCCTCAGTGCAGGCCTGATGGATCTCTAGTTTCAAGTTACCATCTATCACTTGCTGGATATGAATTATGAGAAAACAAGCTATTTAAGGGGTCATGGTAGCACTGAAGCAGAAATAAGAATTAATGGTTGCCCTTTCCCTCCAAACATGCAAAAATGCTAAGGTGTTAATGTGTCAGCAGCCTGATACCCTATTAGAAATAGAATCTCTCAGCTTCCCCTTGAATTTGATTAGCCATCAAGGTGAATTATGCTCAGGCACAGCTTCATCTCTTGCTTGCTCAACCCTTCATCAGTATCAGAGCTGCTAAAATATGGACAGCTCTATATATTGCAGGTAGTAATCCATATTCAGCCACCAGGAACTGTTTCATGCAAGCCTCTACCAAAACAATGCTAAAGAGGGCAAGTATTAATGTTTTTTTTAAACACTTTTACAGACAATTAGTACATTATGCAGAAATGGTAACTTACAGTCCTAAAACCAAAATCAGAATATACATATTCTGAATAGTGGTTGGTATAACACAGGAAATGCCTTGAAAAAAGTCAAATTTTGGAGATTAATTTGGGATCTTGAATATTATGGAAAATCTTTAGATCTCACTTAAATATCAGTACAAAGACTGTAACAAAAATCACTGCTTAATTAAATTAAATCACTTAATTAAATTAATTAATTAATTTTCACAACTCATTTATATTTGTGAAGCGTTTGAAGGGAAATAGTTGGTAACCGGGAGTTTAGATGATGAATGCTAAATAAGGTAATCAGGTCATACTAAGTAATGGGTGTTAAAGAACCACCATTCATTGAGCATTATGCCTCTCCTGCCCTGAAAAAGAAGGTCCTGTGAAAGAAACCGATTACACCTTAATGCCTCAAGACAAGCCTTTTTTCTCTGCTTTCATGAAAAGCCTACTTTCATGATTACTATGTTTATTTGCAAAATGCAGGGACAATCACCTAATCAAGAACTTCACAATTATTTTTGAAGTCTGCAAAAATTAACCGACAATGAAAGCAATGAGATTATTTTCTTTTTTTAATTGAAACTCTTAGTACTTCTGGGTGGTACAGACTGAGCTGGTAACCTTACCTCTGCCTGGCTGGGACTTGAGTTGGGCACTCTTGGTGCGTGGTGGCTCAGGGCAGACAGACAAGCCAGGATAAGATGGATGGCCCCGATCTCCAGCGCCATCCGCCTCAGCAGCACTCCATCGTCAGTCGTCAGCGGGGTCGTGCTGAACAAACTGCGCAACACGTGGAAGGGCAGAGTTGGGAGCACGTTTGCTGAAGGAGACTGCAGGATATGACCTAGGTCGGAGAAGAAAAAGATCAAACCCACATTTTTTTTCAATAGTTCAATATAGCCCATTAATCTCTGCAATATACACAATTATAAACATACAGAAATCTACTAAGGATTTCAGCATTCACAAACAGTAAAGCTATCTAATACTATGTTTCTCTTCAAACTAAAATTTCATTATGAATAGAGTACAGAAGAAAGAGTATTTCTTGATTTTATTCATAGATTTAGTCAAGAACCAAATTTTAAAAATCTGATTTGCCATTTCCAGGGAGAAAACTGGTTCGGACTCTTTTTTTTTAGATACATATATATTTTTAGTCTTTCCAAATACAGCAAGGTAAAGAGTGCATGTGATCAGCTAATAGCAGCTCAGCTGACAAGCAGCAGTAGTTTATCATATGTTGGATTCTTTTTAGTATTCATGTGCCCTAAGTGTGAAATAATGCACTGACATAAACCAAGTTTCTATTGAAGTTGAATACATGATGAAATACTAATATAATTTTAATTGGATGAGTTGCACTTATGAATTTTGTGCTACAATTACTTAAAATTTTTAACCCCTTTGCCTTATGAGCAAAAATTTTCTTTTAAAAGCCACATTTCAAATAATGGAGTGACCTATTAATGCAACACAATCAGGTATGGGAAACTGTCTCAATTTTTTTCCTGTATTTAACAATACATTTCACATTCCTTCTCAGTGCTTACATAGACAATTGACAACTGGAGATGCTTCAAACAGTGAAAATACTTAAAAATAGCCAACTCTGTCCAGAAGTTTGCTTTCCATTTTAAATATCTTATTTTCTCCCTCATTCTTAAGAGTTTATCAGCTGTATCATCATCCAAAGATTTAAACAAATATGTCTGTATTTGTGTGTAGATGTATCTACACACACACACACACACATACAGACACATGTTAATTCATATCTATCTGATACTCTTTGCAAATGTAGTAACAAGAAGGAATCAAAAGTCCTCTGACTGGGATCTTCATAAATAAAACCAAAAACTTCTGGAAAATAACCCCATCTGATAGAATTCTATAACTGCAGGCATAGCCAAATCAAAAAAGAGAAAATCTAAACATCTGCACATTATTTATCTTTGCAGACAACTCTATCCATGTTTTAATCTATAAGCCATAAATTCATAATTGCAGCTCTTCATATTATGCAAGAAAGTAATGAGATTCTACATGTGTGAAAAGCTGCGTTTCAAACAAAAAAAAGAAGATATTAATGGTTTATACAGAAAACTAATGTGAATTACTGCTTACAACTGAACCCACATTTTGTAGAGTTGAATTTAGACATTTGGCTTATGGAAAAGAGAAATAGGCAGTTTAGTCCAGCTAAAACAAAGGCTATGAGGGAATGTAATTCCTGTCAACAAATACACTGGAGAAAGAAGAGCTATTGGCCACAAACTTCATATGAATAAATAGAGGCAGAAAATTAAAGCAGCCCCTACCCATCAAGAAAATTATGTTCTGGAATGGTATTCCAGTAGCAGTAGTGGCTGCACACACACAAAAAATGGAAAGCAACCCAAATTCTGAATGTCTCTTTATTAAAAAAAAAAAAAAAAAAAAAGAAAAAGGATATAAAAATTGCCTGCAGTAGTAAGGACTGCGAGTATGCTAGCAACTGCATATAGTTCTTTAGTTATTTACCACTCAAATTAGTTGGGTGTAAGCAGCTAGATTGAATTTTTACTGCCCAGTTTATTCTCATCTACTGTCCTGCACCTAAATACCAGAGAAATAAAAAGATAAGTAGAAGGGAGGGTAAACGAGATTCTTGGTTTTCCAGCTGGTCTTATGAGTTTCCATGCTGCATGCCAAGCTATATAATGCTAAATAGAGACTAACTTCTGATGATTGCAGAAAAATCAGCACTCTTTTCAAAGTCATAATCACAGAATTACGTAGGTTGGAAAAGACCCTTGAGATCATAAAGTTCAGCTGTAAACCTGACACTGCTCATGTACACCACTACACAATACCCATTGAAAGGAAATGCCTTAAATGTATGAAAACACGCTCTTTCTTCCATTTTTTTAAAACAGTAAGAAACACAAATATTAGAACTACATGTAGAATTCCAGGCTCATTTGCAAAGACACTGCAAAAAACAAATTTTTTCCTGGCTTGTGTCTATTCTTTGAAGAATATCCCATTTCTCCCTCTGAACTCACACTATCAAGGTAGAGCTTCTGTTTAGGCAATTTAATCACCATAATCTCTATATCTTACTCTCCTTTTCTAGAACAATATTATTCAGTGGTTTACTGTACATCTGTTGTATCTTTGGTCTTATCCATATTATTCTGCATTTGGTTGCAGAATTATAGGATAATTGCTCAATTAGTTGAGCATTTCCAGCTCATTCTATTATCATTCTGTCTGAATGCAGTCATCTTGACAGTGTCATTGTAGGTTTTATCAGTGCTTATTTTACAATTACTCTGACATGAGAACCCTTGAATACTGATGATTGTGATGAAACTTTGCCAGACAGAATTTAATAGAAACAACAGTTTTTCAAAGATGGCTGCAGCACACTTCTGCACAAACCAATTCTGATAAATTTCCATTCTGATATGACTTCCCAATATAAGCAATACAGTGCAAATAAATTTAAGTAAAATGATCTGTGATCTACAAAGAAAGGTAATAATTACAGCACATACTTCCTTCACCATCATCTGTAACTCCCAACACCAATCTCAACAGACACTGAGCATGTTTCCGTTCTTTTAGCAGCACCTCAGCATAGCCCGGGAGACGGAGAAATAAACCAAAGGCAGCCAAAGAGTGTGCAGGTATGGGAGACATAGTCTGGACTGTTGACTTGATCGGTGGAGGTTCTGCAGCAATTGTTTCTGGTGCTTCATACACCAATTCCCCTGATTGTTCAATGGTAACCCATTCAAACTGATCGCTGTCCTTCTGTTTTTCCTGTGTGGCCGATGTAACCACTGGAGTGCTCACCTTAACCAACAGAGAAACAAAGAAATTTGGCAGTCATTCAATTAAACACCTTAAAAAATTCCATTATACTAAGGATCCAAAAGACACGTAATCTAATGTAGGAGGACAATAAGGAAGTTATATGAAATACGGTACCATTTGAAGATACAGGGACCATGCTAAATGGCTGAAAAGGGCATACTTGTTGCATTTTCAATACAGTGCCAGAAAGCCATGCCTACACAAGCAAGCAAACATATTTTGCCAATTTAAAATCCTCAGTGAATGTGTGTTACTTAAATATAGAGGCATAAGAGACACAATTACTCTGAAGTAAATACAAAGATTAATTTATGTACCATACTGTTAAATAAGAAATGGCCCTTATATTTTTAACATTAAACACTGTGAATGTTAATATTTAATTTTTAAATACATATTGCAAAAAGAAGAAAAATTAATCATAATGCCTTTAAAAATTAAGAATAATTTCACGTATCTTCGCAGTTTTATAGCAACTCATGATCCTTCTGAGCTTTTGATTGATTTGGCAGGCTTTATTACTATTATACTCTTAACAGAAGTCTGTTTTATTACTAGTGGACTGTGCAGTCAAACATTATGATGGGAATCAGAGTTTAAGGAGGTAGGAGCTGTATAGTGCCCCAAGACACAATCAAACAATTTAAATGAAATTATGATACTGAGGTCCCTCTTATAATTAAATGTCACAGAGATTTCAGGCTTTCATGCTATCCAGATGAACTGATTTGATCATATTTAGAATTTTAGTACTTATCACCAGACTGATCTAAACTGGAAAAAATCAACATGAAAAGCCTTTACAGAAATTATCCAGAATACCAAATTCCTAATTTAAAATCCAAGCCATGTTTTATGGCATTGATTCCAATTATCTTCACATTAAGAGAATCAGAAGTACCAGTGACTTGGAGAAATATAAAAGTAAAATTAAATAATTAAGGGTCTAGAGAAATAATCAGACTTCACTCAGAATAGTCTGTTTGGTATTACTGCATATAATTTTTTTTATGGTTCACAGAATTCTTCTTCAGTATTTGAATATAAACATACATCTCAAACTAAGAAATTGTGAAAAGACAGTAAGTTCCCAGGACTATAGAAAAAGAAGGGAAAAAAAAGGAATGAAATTTCTCATGGTCTAAGTTACCTTTCACATGTTGCAAAATTCCATAGATCAGTTTTCTTCAATACAGAGTATGCATTATCCCTCTTGGAATCCATGATACAGTAACTGTTTATGTAAACACTTTTCCTTAAATTGTAATTTTTGATCTGCATTGGTACTAGACCTGGAAGGCCTTTGTAAAACTATTTACAAAGGATGCATACTAACTACCCAGTCTCACTATAGTGTTCCTCTGGGTTGCCATGATTTTACAGTCAGGGTATTGAATAGCACCCTTAATTCATGATTAATTCAGTTTCAAAGGGAGTAAATATTTTTTCCTGTTAGGAGTATCAGCCAAAAACTTCAAATATATCATTAAATAGAATCTGAAAAATTCACAGGTTATTTTTTCCCTTTTTAGCAATGTGTACTAAGAACAAGCCGAAGGAGTAATTCCACACTAATGCCACTATTGACACTTTTGAAATGCCTATCAGTGCATCCAGAGGAATTCTATATATAAGTATACAAATAATATATATTATTTCTTAATATAAATATAACAAATATAATACTGTTATTTAGAATAATAAAATTACATCATCTGCTTTGAGAACTGAAATTCACTAAACCATAAAAATATCTATGAGGGTACATTTGCATGAACAATTAAGTGATAAGCAAGTATGCCTTTATAGTACATCAGAAACTTTATTTTACTGCATCCTCCAAGATATTTTAGTGATAACAGAAGCAGTTTGCCCTGGTCCCACAAGGACACAGCTACTCAGACAGTCTTTGACATGGACAGGGAAGTACATGTACAGCTGGGCAGGACTGCGGAGCTATGCACTTACCTATTTTAAAGTAACTTGCTCACATAACTGAGAAGTTAAACTGAATCATAGAAAAATAAAAGGAAAATACTGTCCTTAAACAAGCATACAAAGTACTCTCAGCATGTTTTCTGACATTTATTTTTTCCACTCACTTGTTGAATTACGTCAGGATAAAGCATAGGGAGTCTCTCTGCAATAAGAGCCAATCCACCCATGCCTGCAAAAACTTGCAGTGGAGATTGAATGGGACAGGTTTCAAGAAGTGATTCATCTAGAACCGCATCCATACACTCATCCCCAGGACTGATGGCTTCATCTTCAGGGCAAGGTCCCAGTAAATCTGCATGCTCTACAAAAACACAAACATAAAAGAAATTAATACGTATCATCAACACTGTTTATTTCTTTGTCTTTGTTTAAAATTGAATTTCAAAAGTTTGGGTTCCTTCCCAAGCAAAGACTGAGCCAAGAACCTGAAATGAATACAAGAGTATCAGAAGAAAATGAAAGTGTTAGTGGTACCTTTTGCCCATGACAGCAGATTTGTGTCAAACTTGGCATTATTTATACAGGGCTACATGCTAATTGTTAGAATTTTATAGTTTATTAGAATTTGATCTATGGCTTCTAGACTTTCCGAATTTTGGAGTTATGGCACTTTTTAACACTTTCATCTAGAAGTTTAGTGTAGGTTTGTTATTCTCCAATAAAGAGTTTATAGCTGAAGAAATGAAAGATAACCTTACATTAGTTTTGCTTCTCATATCTCCTTTCCATGAGGTGTCAAAATGACCCTCTGTGAAAGCCATGAAAGTCAATTCTATTCTTCCTCATGAAAAAAGATCATGATCTGGATTCCTAATTTTCTACTTGCCTCCATCCTCCCAGTTTATGACTAAGCACCCTAATACCTTGTACAATAGACAAAAAAATGAATATTCTATGCACTTATGCACACAAGTATATACAGAATATACAGAACCCTACAGAATTCCTTATGATCAAGACAATAAATATTCTGTATATTTAATCTAAAAATCTGTTTTGCAGATTGTATTTTTAAGTAATGTAATGCAGGGTCCTCCAAGTCTTGACAGTACAGCCACATCAAAAGGCAGGAGAGATCAAATGGTCTTAGTATCTCTTCACTATGAACAGTGTGACACTCATGATAATCCTTGGGTATACTCCAAATATATAGCACAAATGTTATTATTTATTATATATACTTGTGAAAACACAGAAGCATATTAAAGAATAGC
Organism: Pseudopodoces humilis; assembly: GCF_049639895.1. Lineage (NCBI taxonomy): Eukaryota > Metazoa > Chordata > Aves > Passeriformes > Paridae > Pseudopodoces > Pseudopodoces humilis. Next base: position 36,454,657 of record NC_142202.1, on the reverse strand, counting down.
TTGTGCAGCCATCAAAACAAAGTTCTTATGAAAAAAATTTTAAACAGCAGACACTGTATCTTTTAACAGATACTTCATCTTTTAAAACTGTTTCCTCTCTAATTCGAAAGGGGATAGGAAACAGGTATTTCCCCATCCTAATTCTCAACTTTTAAACATGCAAGAAGCACCATGTTACAAGGACACCAACGATATGCTGTGGAGGATCCCACTGCTTTGGAAGAATATGATCAAAGTGTAAGATTTAATAAGCTTAAATCAGGGTAGAAATATGAACATCAATTCATCCTACTTCAAACAGACTATGAGAAGTCTGTCTGTCTGATGAAGTCTTTCATAGACAGACTAAGAAAAGGTCACAGATACTTTCAAAGTAGGATAATCCTTGTAAGAAAATGTCCAAATGTAACACTTTCAGTACATATGATTATGTACTTTCAATACATATGATTCAGTACATATGATACAGCTTTGATGTCTACTGTTCTAAAGGACACAGGCAGAAATCTCCTCTGTGGAAGTGCTCCTTTTCCCCACAGACAGTGAGTGAGGGCGTCACAAACTTGCTGGCATCAGCAAGGAACCAACCGCCTTGCACCAGACATATGGAGGATTCCACCTCCCTAGGCTGAACCTGATTTGCAAGTCAATTGCTTGCAATGGCATAAATTGACTGGACCACAAGAAATGTTAGATATCCTTCATAGCAATGGTTTTAATATAAAGATTTTGACAAAAAACCTCATCCCTCTGTTTTGCAGTGTAATAAGCTGTAAGCCTTCCCAAAGGAAGAAAGCAAGAAAATAGAAACACAGAGATACTGATAATACACAGAAAGCTGCTTCTCTGCAAAAGACACTTGAATCAGTGGGTAAGGCCATAGGCAGATCCTTTCATTGTGAGTGCAAATACATCCCAATATTCACTCAAGGAGTTACACTTAAGTATGCTTCTCAAGTCCTTGCTTTAGTTAATCATCTTACAATCCAATTTAAACCATTTCACCTCCACAAGTATTTTCCAAGTTTTCAGTGAAGCCATGCACTTCAGCTGTGGAAAACTGCTGATTTCAAAAAAGGCACTGAAGCACAGAAAAAAATGTTAATAAATTACACCTTTCCCCAGGTAGTAGTAAATGTAGCACCAGAGACACCATGTGAAGCTATAAAATCTATCCAGCATGGATGGTGTCAAAAAACCCACAGTCTACTTTAAGGTATTACATAAAGAATCACTGATACATAAGAACGATTTCTCTAGATATTACAAACTAGTCATGAAAAAGCAGTAGCTGTGACCTTCATTATTGCTGAGTAGTGATTGTGAATATAACTAATATTTTGCAGTACAGCACCACAGATCAATGGATTTGTAATGACAAACTCAAATTTTCAAAAGTATTTGACTCAAGTTGAAAATAAAAGTGCCCAGTAACTTAATGAAAGTTCAGAGAACCTTTATGTCTTCACACACAACTTTACTACTAAATTGAACCTTCTGTAATGATTTGAGTTTTATTCAAATAGTAAAATATTTACTGTATGTTTAGAATTAAATAAAGACCAGAACTAAAGAAAAGTATTATTTGAAAAAGATATGTCTCTCAATAGTATGAGATATATATATATATCCAGCCTTTGCATGAAATGAAATGAATTCATGAAACAAAATTTCATTAAGTTCTTATTTCAGACAAGATATCAAGAAAATTATAATTTTTTGAACACTTCTGTTTCTTATATTTTCTAGAAAGAGATTATCAAGTGAATAGTTATTAAAAAAGACACCCCTGTCTTAAAATAACTGAATTTTTAGCTTTGGAATTCCATGCTGCGGCAGCAGGCTGATGATCAGCATATCACAATTAGCTTAATTTCAAAGTCCCATTTCTCCAAATCTTGCCTAAAGGAATGATATAAAAACATTTCAAAACAGATTCCTGGGAGGGATCTCCTCCCTTTCCCTTCCCCAGCAAGTAGATAGCAAGCAATTGACAAAAGTATTATCAAGAAATATATCATATTAGAAAATGTTAATTGTTTTTAAAATCTGGAGTTCTAAGGCCTGCTTAGATGGTTTGAGAGAAATCCCCATTTTCAAAGCAGCATTTGGTGCTTAAGACACTGCAAAAAAAAATTCCACAGGCTTCTCTAACTCATAGGTTTCAAACAGCTTCTGTATTACTCAATCTGCCCTGGTTACCAGCACACTTACTAGAGGGAACTGATACACATGTCAAAAAATAATATATACTGTATCTACACAATCATAATTGTATCACATACAATATTACAATGAAAAAAGAAAAGTGAAACCAGCACAACCATATTGGAGCATCTTACAGATACAATTTAGGCAGGCAATGAATTTGTACTTTATCACTAAGTTTAGCTCTTGTCTAGAAAAGAATAGCTCAGGAAAATCATCCAAGAAATTATAGAAAACTGCTGTTTCTCATCAAGAAAATCAAAACCATTTTTGTCCAAAATAAAAATATTTTTAAAATGAGTATACCAAAAATGTAAGAACACTCACCTTTTTCTGTGTGAAGACGTTTAAATGAGTCTGTTTTTGATAAGCTTGGATCTGAGATTACTTTGGAACCAAGTTTAACTGTCAAATCGATTGATCGGTATCCTTGAGGGAGTTTGCGGTCATACAGCAGAGTCAGAAGCTGGGCAAGTGTCATTTCAGCTGGTAATGGCTGACCTAAACAACAATGGCATCAAGTCAGAGAGGAGAGTTCTGATCGGGTGATTTTAACATATGTATCCAGGTGCTGTTCATTACTTGCACCACAGGTACCAAGTAGATTAAATATCATCTGGCTCCAAACTAAGGCCTTAATTTTACCATTTGCTCTCTTGGGAAAAGGGGCCCCATCAGTTTGGAACCAATCATCAATAAGATCTATGCCAACACTCCCTAAGACTGTTCTGTGCTAGAGCACAAGCACTTGGCACATTTAACAAATGGCTAAGGCTGTAATTTGATGTGCATTTTAAGTGGGTACTGGCTGGCCCCCTATATTAAACACCACCTATGCATCATCCTTGAACTGTGGGAGCATAAAGGTATGTGTCACCAGAAGGTAAAATGGGCGGTATTAAAAAAAGTGGAAAACAAAGAAACTGGCAATTCTTTCTCAGGCCTACTAACCTCAAGCCTAGCTCACAACTCCTGTGTCAGGACAGCAAAACTCAGCAGAGAAAAATAAAAAAATAAAAAAATAGAAGGGCACTGCCAGGACTACTTTTCTCCACAGCAATGTAGACTTGAAATGCATATGCAATACAGTCCAAACTCATTACTCTAATTCAGATTTTGGCCACTTGGTTGATTGCAAATATGTTCTTCCCTGAAATTACAAGCTAATCTCAAGGCAGAAAAATTTTGCCTGATAACAAGTAGATTTACACATGAAATATTTTACAGTTGGATTACGTCCATTTCATTTTGACTGTATTTAATCACGTAAAACAACATCTAAGAGTTCCTTAGTAACAACCTGTTTCTTCAATTGAAGATTGTGTCTTAAGAAAAACAAAAAGCCTTGCTGTTGTTCAAGTAAGTTTTCTGCTCTTTTTTCCCCATGATTGATTTTCTTCACATGGCTTATTATTTCGTAACAGCTGTCTGCTGTGCAGCACACGACCAGATCACAAATACAGAATGGTTTACATGACCGTCACAAGACAGTCAACTTTTACCAGCTACATACTGAAAACAGGCACTAGGTTTCAATCTCATCTCTAAAATAGCAGTATCATAGATTATCCCGTGTTGGAAGTGACTCACAAGGAACAAAGCCCAGCTCTTGGCCCTACACAGGACAGCCCCAAGAGTCACACCATGTGCCTCAGAACGTTTTCCTAACACTTCTTGAACTGTCAGGATTGGCACTGTGACAACCTCCCTGGGGAGCCTGATCCAGTGCCCAGTCACCCTCCGGGTGAAGACCCTTTTTCTAATATCCAACCTAAACCCATCCTGACACAACTTCAGGCCATTCGCTCAGGTCCTGTCACTCATCACCAGAGAGAAGAGATCAGTGCCTGCTCCTCTTCCCCTCATGAGGAAGTTGTTAATGCTGCAAGGAGGTCTCCCCTCAGTCTCCTCCAGGCTGACCAAGAGACCTCAGCCATCCTTCATATGGCTTTCCCTCAAGGCCCTTCACTCTCTTCATTGATCTCTTCTGGACTATCTTTAATAGCTTTATGTCCTTACATTGTGTCACCCAAAACTGCCCCCAGAACTCAAGGTGAGGCTGCCCCAGTGCAGAACAGAGTGAGACAATCCCCTCCCTGGCCTGGTGGCGATGCTGTGCCTGATCTGCTTACCTTTTAGAAGAGCCTGTAACCATCCATCATCATACCAACCACAGGACTCATCCCACCAGGTTATGCTCATCAATTTTAGATATTTTAATCCAAGTATATGATCCTGCTAATTGCCAGAGGAAAGCCTCTAAACTGGTGCACTGGTACCAGTTGAGTTCTGCCATCCATGTGGAAGAAAACCTAAGTCACCTTTCAAACCCACCCTGCTTTCATTTGTGAGTGAAAGTAAAAGTGTTTTGAGAAAGTTTTTTAGGAACAAGGTACTAAACTTCAAGGGAGATCAATCTATCTGCTGCTTTTTTGAGCCGCTATGATGCTATAATGCTACATCAGCAGTTGCTGATGTTATAATTCTTTCCAGTTGAAAGTCGTCTACCAGCCCAGAAGGGCTCCACACTTCCAAGATGCTGATGCCCACTACAGCTGTAATAACTTCCTGATCACACAACAGCCACTGAAAAGACTGTAATTTTGATGTTTAAAATGTGTTATTAAAGTTACCTGGTAGTAGTTTATGGTACAGATGAAAGACTGGAACACTAATGGTCTTGCTGGAAGATTCTCCTCCTGAGGAAGAAGTACCAACTTTATCTGACATCACTCTTCCTCGCCTTGATGGTGGACGTGGAGGAGTGGATGAAACAGCTCTTTTTGACTGAGATTTCAAACCTAGTACAGAAGTAAAAAATTTTAAGATGTTCTAGTATTTAATACTTACAGTTAGCCAAGACACAACATACTCAAAATGTATCTTCAATGATAGAAAAATGTAAGAACTTTACCTCGCTGGCTAATTAAATACCAGAATAACATTTATTTATAAAAGATATTTGGATATAATACAAATATTTTTAGTTAAAAGGCTGTGTATTCTCCCAAGCCCCAAACATAAATCAAACCATAACTAGATGATAGCATGCATAAAAAAAGAAAAAGGTATTCCACTTCTGCTCTCGTTACAGAGAGTGTCTCACAATGGGCCCTACAGCAAAAGTTTTTAGGCTGTCTTTTCACCTGAAAGCAAGAAAGGCAAGATTTTCCATACTGACACACATTTCAGCACAGATTATAGATAATAACCACTTGTGTGGCCTACAAAGGTGACTTTAGCTGCAGTACTGACAGTACCACATGTGACGAAAGGTGTCTATATGCACTTTTCAAGTTCCCTGGCCTAAAACATTTGAAGTAAGCACTACATGAAAATTAGGAGGTACAATAGCTACATAAAACCTTACTGTTAGACAATTACTAATTTACCATTGTCCATGAGCTGCCACAAAACTAACAATATCCACACTTCTAATGCTGTAATACACTCTGGTTTCAGCTGATCGTTAGAAACAGCTCTAATGCGCAACACATTGTCCAATAATGTCAGTACACTAAACTAGCTTGCTACAGGAAGATCAGACTGCAAATACCATCTTCTCCCTCTATTAATTTTACTCATAGGTAAGAAGTTAAATACTTTTAACTTCTTGAGATTCTGAGGACACCAAAAAATCCTCAGAATATACAAAAAATTAATGACAAAAGAAGAAAATATTTAACAAACAGGTAAGTAAAAACAAATGCAAATGAAATAAGTTTATTGAAACTCTTACTGAATTGGAGAAAATTGGAAAAAACATCAAAAAAACCTGAAATCTTTTTCTTCTTAATAAAGAATGGGATATATCAGGCAGTAGGATGAGCAATGCAACTGGAATGACATGGCTGACAATGCTATGCCCTATCTTCAAGCTTGGCATATTTTTCTTTCTAGATTTATTTGTGCTTTAACCCTTTGCTTGGACTTATTAATATTTTAGATACTACTAAAACATGTTTAACTTGTTTAAGTGGCACCTACTGTAAATATCTTGTCAGATAAAGATGGTGTAATTAACATAGCTATGTTGTTTTAAATGTATACCAAGTTCAGTAAAAATGCTGCCCTATTCAACATTTGCGTTGTTACATCTACATCTAAAAACCTGAAATAAAAAGCTTAAGAAATATTGGTGCCAAAAGTCAAAGGAAATCAGCATCTCTGCTTCATGCTTCATCAAGTGTGAAAGAACTCGAGGTACCTCAACAATGGCAGAAAGCTAGATAGCAAGGGAGTAATTTGAAGTTCATTAATCAACTCCAGACGGAAAGACTAATGACTTCCACAGCCATCATCTGAACTATAACATTTGTGTACCACTGCAAAATTACTATGTTCAGTCTATACCCTCCAACAATATGTCTGCAGGAAAAGAGCTTACATGAAAGAGCACTGAAGTTCCACTCAGTTTATATAAACTGAATGCTTTGAAAGAAACTCCAGTATTTGTTGTTTCCAAGTGGAATAACGTGATTTTATGCCGACATCTCCATCTGACAGCTTTTAGCAGAGTACTGTTAGTTGTTAGGAAAAGTATGTGGATACCTTTTATTTCCAAAGCATAATTTGGGAAGAGAGGTGATTAAACTCTGTTGCACCAGCTACTGAAAAAGGTAGAAGCAATAACACCCTCCAAGGTCTAGGGGTGTCATTTAAAAATGCTGTAAAATTACAGCAACAGCATCCACGAAGATATCACACACACATATATTTAGGTGTACATATATTTGACAAATTTGTCGAAGTATAATCTACTAGAGGCAGCTGTTTCACCAGGAATCAATCTTTGCTGCGTAGCAGTTACATTACAATTGTAGTACTGGGTACGACAATCTTTCTAACCACTATTCATTAGTAATAAAATTATTGGTAGACATTTTCTTCTCCACACACTTTTAACACCTGAGAGATCCATTTTATAAAATATAGAAGAAAAAGACATACCAGAAGCAACAACAACGCTGTAATTGTCCTGAAATCCATTTTCTGCTTTAACTTTTTCTTTCTCTTCATAGTTCTTTTTTTCTTTATCCTCCTTCTGTTCATTAATTAGCTTAGCTGTAATACTGGGTGTATCTATATGGGGGTGGAGGGGACAAGGACAAATAAAGAGAGGAAGAAAAGCATTTCAAGACACTAAGTTGATTTTATTAGTTTCTAAGCTATTCTCAATTATTGTAGTGTCTCTAAGTGCCAACACAGACTGTAATAGTCTTGTCAATACCTATGAATTAAGGTATTACAGTAATTCTGTCCCCTTCTTCCCCCAAAACTCTGCTCTCTGGCCACTTAAACAGTTTTAAAACCATTACTTGATGAGTCAAGTGTTTTCACATTAAAAAACCTACTAAACCTCTGCAATCACCAAAAAATGAGATAAGCAAAAAATCCCTATTGAAACCCAAACCCAATGAACCAGAAAACCCATAAAAAATCTTGAAAAAAAAAACTCCAGCAAAAAAAATCCAACAAAAAAAGAAATTCCAAATTTTTTTTTTTTTTTTAAGGACAGCTGCAGATTTATTTAATTAGGCTCTTGTATTTGGGTCTGGGTATCTTTCCTTACATACTAATCCAATTTAGAACTGGTAAATTCTCTTCCTTTGAAATTGGAAGATGCCTAAAGTACATCACACAACCAAATCTTGAGCTGTTTGCTTCAGAGAACATTGGATTACTGCAGTTCAACCATTTTGGTTCCATCATTAGTGTAGATCACAACTCTCAGTAACTTATCTAATTTATTAAATCACTGATGATTGGTGACAATAGATGATTTCATACCCTGTATGGTACAACACTGGCACCAAAAAGGCCAAGTAATTCTCTAATTGCTTCTGAGTAGTAACTTGTTTCCACATAGCCACAGCAGCTTTAAGGTTTAACTAGACTCAAGACCTAGAAGTACCATCCAGCTACCTTTAACTGTGTGTCAGCAGTGGGTGAGGTCCTGAAAGGGATGTGGTTTGGTTGCTTGGAAATATACTGCCATTTGTGCCTGAAGATATTAGTTATGTCTGTGTTAGACAGCAGTGGAGACTAAAAAAATACACAGAGTGAAACTACTGCCACTTAGGACTCAACATTCACACACATACACACTCTACGTATACATCTGTGTGTATATATATAAATACACACACACACATATATATGCATGTACATGTACAAATACACACACATATGAATCTATCTATTAGACTGTGTATGTTTTTGGCTTTTTTTAAAAAAAAATCATCATTATTACTACTACTATTAATACTACTATGAAATTTCTGAGTTGGTATAGTTTTGTCCCATGGAATCAATGTCCACTTACTGCTGGGGAATTTAAAGAGCATTAATAAAATTATTAAAGAAGGTTAAGCAACGGTATTTTAACTACTCGGGCGATACCCAGATTTGTTGCTCAGTTCTTCTGACTCAAGCAGTAACTCAAGACTAAGGTGCATGAAATACAAAACAACTGGTACTCATCCAGGCAATCTTATCTGCTGTGTCCTGCACATTTTCTTCCTATGGTGAAGGGATGCAAGCAGCAGATCTATCTATGATTTTAAGACCCCTTTCTCCCCCTCTGTTTTTCTAAAAGCTGGGGGAAAAAATAAAAAACTAATATAGTTTTTGTGATTTATTTCTGCAGAAGTATGAAACTGTTAATTTGAGACATTAACAGCAGTTAAGAAAAAAGAAATTAACCCAGGGGACAGATTCTGACACAGGATCTTCATGACTTCCTATTTCTACCTCTGTCCGTCCCTTCTCTCTCTCACCCCAAACACACAGCTTGCTCCTCATTTCAAGCCTTCTTTACTCTGTCCTAACCACGGACCTCATGGAATGCCATACAAGAACCACAAAGACAAGGCATAACAATGCTGTAGCAAACCCTAAAGTAATGGTGCCCTATAAAGTCAGCACTTGACCATTTTCAATTACAGACATTACAGTTCACCACATCATCACATTCTCCTCTCCAGTCCTTATCAGCACTGGCTATCAAGCTGACAACAATACACCACCAAGGCAGCTACTCAGTACAGTTTATGTCACTGCTCAGTAACTGATCCCTACCTCGTATGAAGTGAACACCCCACCCATTACAGTAATGAGATCCTTGCACAGTTTGTGGTCAGAAAAACCTTAGTCACATTTCACACATGACTCTCTGGACAGTAAATAAATATAGAATTCTATCAGAAATAGTAAACGATTCCTTGATAAATAAGATACAAGCATTTAGCTAGGAATGGTTATTTTTCTATTAAAATCCTAAAACACATCTTGTCCTATCTAGTACTCTCTGCCAAATAACATTTTAGTACTCCTGTCAGCTTGTTAGGTATCATTTATTGTCCCAACGAATTTGTTAGTAATTTCAAGGTAAAAGTTTTCCATAGATATAAAAAAGCAATAGTTGCTTTTAACTGCATGAAGACCTGTCTCATAAATTGAAAGTTGACCTACACTGAGTTCCTAAAAAGTACACATTCAAGTAAACCTACATATAGGAGCATACATACCTAGTCAGATGAATGGGCAACCAAGTGCATATATCTCGCATATGGCAAAATAATTGAACCAAAGATCTTTGACTTTTGTTTGGTATTATTGAGAACCACATTTGAAGAATAAAGTAGTAATCCTGGATTTGTTTAATTTTTTTTAACCAGACATGTATAAAACTGATTTTTCATTTAACATGTCCAAACAATTTTTGCTCTCTTTATTACTAGAGGACAATCAACTTGCATCTTGCCTGGTTTTACCTAGAGCGCTCTGGCATAAACATGACATCCTCAGTATGAATTCTACTCTTTAACTAAATTTTAAAAAAATATTAACCCTAATCTTTAACATACAATTCTGTTTCCTGAAGTATTAAATAAACACTAAAATGAAAGTGTTTATTTATTAAAGGGATTAATTTTAAGATTAAGATGTCCATCATTCAGGTGTCAAAATCCATATTATGGTCTGTGAAAGCCTGATCAACAGAGTTCCCTACAGATAGGTTTATCTCTCAGTGTATATTCAAGTAGTATAACTGAAAGCACTGAAATGTAAAAAACAAACAAATAAATTAAAGTAAATGACACTTTTCATTTTCCATTTAGTAAGTGAATACAAATATTTATATAGCGAAGAAATGTATAACCACAGAAATTAGATGGAACCTTTATCAAAGTCTTTTTCACAGGACATACATCTTCACCTTGAGATGGATCACTAAGTTCCAGGATATTTAACTGACAGAATTTGGAGAAATTTAATGAATGGATGAAAGACAATGTATTTTAAAGACTGATATTCACAGTATCATTTGTATGGTCAAACAAACAATGTAAGATTTTTTTTTTTTAATCTGCATTTAAAAAAAAAGCAAAAAACCCCATGAACTATTGCAAACTTGCCTGACACACGATCAAGAACCTCTGCTAGAGTTGTTGAGACAGGCAAGTGAAGAGTACGAAATTTGTGTCCAGCTCCATACATTGGATGTTGAATTACATGACTAGTAGCATTAATTCTACCTTTGTACAGCTGAAAGGAAAAAACAGTCAACATTAATTATGACTTTAACACTGAGAAATAACTTAAACAACTATGTTCTTATAAAGCCACATCAGCTAGATAAAGCTAAATTCTTAGCGTGCTAAAAAAGAAAACTGACATAACCTTCAACTTCAGAGGTATACAGTAAAAATACATCACATTAGGACATGTTTAGTTATTTAACTCAAAATAATTTGTTTTGAAAGCTTACAATATTTTTAGGACCACAAACAGTAGGATATCATCTTTGCTTTAAAAATCCCAATTATTTTACATAGCTGTAATATGAGAGAAAAATTGCATGCCTGAGACTTGCAATTATTCAGGAAATGAAAACCTCACTCTAAAACTAAATATCGGAAAACAGCAATATACTTTGAGTAGAGAAGGATGATGACGTTTCTCTGTTTTTCTGACTTGAGAAGGAAGTTTATTCTAGACTTGATATCTACTTATTGTTATTATGACAGGTAACTAAGTCACTATTAGTTAAAACATTGCAAATATTTTACCGTAACATAACAGCCCTGAAGACCTTCTTTACTAATATGCACTTAGAGAACCAATTTATTGTTGTGCAGTGCAATAAAAAAAAAAGTATTTACTGACAACCAGAACTGAGCTTCTGAAAAACAGTTTTGGTAAGAATTTAATCTTATAAGATAAAAAAGGGGAGCCAATCTTTGAAAGGTCTATGTTCTTGGATATTCTAGAATTATATCATGTTATCCTCTATATCCTGTGTACATCCACATTATTTTTAAGGTTTCTTTTTGCATGTTATAGGAGGAATCATCTCAGCAAGAACAAAATTTCCCAGTGTTTTTAATAGAAGAAAATGAATTATGAGGAGTTCAAAGCATTTTTTCTGCTTTTACATATCTAGTAATAGCTTTCTGTAAAAATCTGTTTTATGTAAAACAATTAACAGAAAATTGATGTTACCTTCACATTATTGTTGGATCAGTTAACAATTATTTAGCCATCTTAAAACATTTAAATGTTTGTGCTAAAACTGTATTTGTGTCTCCTTTTCCATTTTATACAACTCAATCCAGTTTCCCTCTCATGTATCTCCTGTATTACTTCATTTCTGAGATGCAGAAACCAAAGCAGCAAATACTTTTTCCTGGATTGGAGTACCAGATCTCTTAAAGAAACTTGTGATTTTACCCTATTTTTTTAGTCACAGCCTTCAATGGAGAGCACTTAAGAAATCAATTGTAATTCTGTCCCAGTGAAGCATGTGGAACCATAAAGCATACATCTGCTTTAGAAATTAATTCATGTATTTGTCACTCAATTTATTCATGGCATTCTGGCTAACTGCTGAAGGATGTCTGCCAATTTTGACTATGACTGATCCTTAATGAAACTGCTAAGGACTACTGGATACATATTGTATCTATAGTTATTGCTAGTGTGTAAGGGTACTATTAAAAAGCCTTCAGTAAGATAAATTTCAGTTGTCAGATCCTTCAGAAGCCGTATGCTTCCAACAAATATTCCACATTTACCATATGGTATCAAAATTTCTTACTGGACAAGGCGACTGAAGAAACAAAGTCACTTTCTCATCCTCTAGCATCAGCTGCAAAAAAAGTCTCCTAATAAATCCTGAAATATTTCCAGAGGTTGGGAGGTTCCCACGCTGAGGAGAGGACTGGAACAATTCACAGAGAACCTGAGAATGCAATATTGATATCAGATTTAAAATATTTCTGTCTAGGTCTTTAAAATATAACTCTGCACAGCCATAGTAGGCAGTGCCCAAGATCCACTTCCAGTGGTCACAGAAACCAGCTCAGAAATGAGCACCACTGAAGAAAATGCCTGCAGCAAATAAGGCCCTTAATATAAAAGTTTAAAACACTGACTACAGCATCAAAACTATTGCAAACATGTAGGTTTCTCAAAAAGATAAAAAACTGAAAATGAAGTAGCTATAAAAACAGCTTCTGAATCCCTAAAGCAAACATTTCCTTCCCACAGCATAATGCACTATTACTCCCAGCCATTAACAGAGAACTGTCTCAAATTTTTACTGAAGTCTATTTCTTCCTAAAGCATCATAATTTTTAATGCTGAAAAACTAATTTTTCAATATACTTGTATTCAGCTAGGTCTGCAAGGTTAATGAATATGACAAAGATAGCTGCTCTAAAATGCCAAATGAAAAGCCATATTCTGCAATACCTTGTATTTCCTTAGACACAGGTTGCACAAGCAAACTTCCCAGGAAATCTCTTCAGGTTACTAATATTAAATATGTGTATGAAGCTTGCTGTTCAAATTCCATTTCACAAAAGTTTAGTCCTATCCAATTAAACAGTCTTTTGGAGTTCAGTCTAAAGTTTATTTCTCTAAGCCAAGAGGAATATAAATCTATACACAGGACTGAACAGTCATGCCAAAACATTTTTATATGTTTCAGGCTCAGACCAACAAGCTCACATTTTTAATATAAATTTTTTCCAGTCAAAGACAGCTTACAAAACCAAAAGAAACATTAATTTTCTCTCTCACCTGTGCCATAAGTCTCTGGTTATTAGGATGGCAAGAGATGCACTGTAGGAAGAAAGCAACTGTTGCATTTTCAATTGCTGTCCGCTGCTGAGTGGTCAATCCTGTGGTTACAGTTGAAGAAAGCAAGCTGGATCTTGCACTGGTCTGTTGTGCCGTCATATTGTGTCCTCCAGAGGTAGCACCAGAATGGCACAACAGGAATAAAAGTGCTGTCCACAATGGATTGACTTCAGAGCCACCCAACCAATCCTTCATCATGTGGCTGTTGCCAACTTCTGTCAGAAACCTGAGAACAGGAGCAACCAGGTCTGCCGTGATGGGCATTTTATTAAAGTGCTGTGGAACATGGTGCCTCCTGAGCCTGTCCTGGGTGATATCCATTGATTGTGCAGTGCAGTCAGAGCTAGAAGTATGGTTAAAGCAAAAACTAGCAAGACTTCTTACAAGCAGTGAAGGCAAACCTGAGTCCAGTAACTGCTTGATAGCTTCAGGAGACTGAGATGAGGCAGCAAGAGTAGCCAGGTGGGACTCTGTAAGTGCAAGAGGGGCTTGTGCATTTTTAGAGTCATCTGTCAAAGATGAACTAAGGTCCTGCTTTTTGCTGTCATCGGTCATAGACAGTCTGTGCTGACACTGCATTGGAGGAGGAGTGATACCCATCCATCCCATCAGCAAGGAAAAATAATTTGGATGGATGTGGCACATGGAACAAAGCAAACTATCAACAGCTTTCTTCAAAACCATGTTGCAGGGAAGAGACATAGACCAGTTAAACAGGGACCTGTAAAAGACAGAAAATCATATCAATACACAGTCTGCCAGTCATTTTCCCTTTTATTATCACTAGTTCATAAAACATTTTGCACTTTTATGATTTACTATTATAGAAGCTGCTTTGAAACACTCCATGCTGAACTTGGAAGATTCTTTTGGATCACAGTCTCAGCTGGATGCTGATTACCCAAAAGGTATTTCTCAACTATATGCTTAAATTTTTCACCATGCTGTATTTTAAATAAATATAAACCAGCTGGACACAAAAAACCAGATTTCAGTCTTTAGACAGTTGTCATACATCTTACCCATTTATAACCAACTGCAACCTCTTTGTGTTGTCAATTCTCCAAGCTGCAGCTATTATTAGGGTCACACATGTGTGTACATAGGCTCATTTACATGAAGGTCTCAATTCTTTTTAAAAACTAGAAGTACTTCAACATGTTTCAAAATTTAAAAAAAAAATAATTCTTGTTAGGTATCTTCTTAAATATGCTGCAAAAAAATGAAAGCAGCAACAACACTGTTGGTTGAGCAACACATCCTTGCTTGACCTTACTTGACCTAAAGTTAGGACAACAGAGTTATTCCTCAGCAATTCTAAAATCCCATCTACCTTTGACCTCACATCCAAGTACTATCTGCTTGAATGCTAATCCAAGGCATATGAGTATAGAAGCTAACTCCTGTTATACAGCTTAAATTTCAGAAGGGGTACTTGTGAAGTAAAACGGTAATTTCTTCACACAGACTTGTTCAGAGTATGCAAAGTACTTTAAAAAAAAGTTTTCCAAACTGCATTCACAGTACCATGACACCATAGGTGTTACATCATCTAAACATTTACATACAGAGGCAAACATGCACTTCACACCATTCAATGCTAGGTTTTTAAATTAAATTTGGACGTATTTTCATATATTGCATTCCCGTTTGAAGAAAAGGGTTGTTTTCCCCTCTTCTAGATGGAAATGTTATTCTATGTTTAGCCTAAGGGTGCACTAGGAACTCAAGGAACTCTCTGGGTCTAACCAAAAGCTGGATTTATCACCAGTCAAGATAATGGTCAATAAAACCCCTCCCCAACACAAAACTCATCTCAGTGGCTAAATGATCTGTAACTCCGGAAAGTCAGTCACAATTTCCAAAAGTCCACATATAATAAAGCCACACTTAACTCTTCTCCAACTATATATTAACACAATCCAAATGCCAAAATCTTCTGGAACAGTTCATGCTCTATGAAAAATAACATTTTTTCCTAAATACATATTTAAAAATAACTAAGGGAGTAGCATCCACTGGCCTAAGCAAAAATAATGAAATGGAAAATGGGGATGATAGGAAAATATTTCCAAGAAAAAAGTGATTTATCACATGAAGGAGAAACTTGGAGCTATAGCTAGAATCCATTTCAATATTTCAAAAGTTACAATATTAAAGAAGATGAAGAATACACATGAAAAGTTATTTTTATTAGAAAAATTATTTACCCATATAACTCTGACAAAAAATCTTTTATATTTATTAAGGAATATATTTTATAATTTGCTCCAGATGGTGGCTTATATGAGTGATAGTTTTATATCTGGCAGGAGGTAGGGGAACAGGGCTATATTATAACTTGCATACTCAGAGTAGGTACAAACTATTATTTCTCCCTGTGATGAAAACAACACACTATCCTCCAAAAGCCAGGAACTCAGCTGTGAAACCCCCTTTTATATAAATCTAATTGGGTTGTCCATTTTAGAAAGTCCATTTTTATTAGAGCTTTTTCTTTTCAAATGTTAAAATGTATCCTGAAAATGCAATTCTGTTAAAGTGTGTTGTTAAAAGGACTAATTGACCTGCAATTTAAAATTCTCAAACTGATTATGAAGATGAACAAGCTCATTTTGAATTAAAAATTATCTACATCACAGTATCACTGAAGTGTCTTTGGAAATTGTCTTGCTTGAAGTCATGTTGCACATATGTAAGAGTTTCACATGCTTGTACCTGTAACCATAACTTATACAGTTGATGGTGTTTTAATGTCTGACTATGCCTAAAGGAGACTGGTTGTGGAAAAATTTGAAGGCTTCCTAAGAGCAACAGCAGAACCATGTGCGAAGATCCCTTCATTAACAGCAACTGTATTCAACGGTACAAATCAAAGATGCCTGACTAAAGCTAGACACAGTAATTTAACAGGCATTTTTCTATAAAACATGTGAAACAATGTTATGTGGCTTTTTTGTTTTAACAGAATAGAGGGTTAAGCAACATAAACTGCAAATATTAGATCATTTATTTTCATTTTGGGAGTCATTAAGAATATACGTTTGGTGTTTAGGGTGAATATCTCTTTAGAATGTATCAAAATGAAGCAAGTTCATAGTTTAAGATTCACTCCCGATTTTGTGCCTTCATTTCTTTCAGATCAGACTGGCCAGAACAGAAGTGAAAACTCCAAAAAATCATCTCCCCCTTCCTACCTCTCAGCTGTCAGTTGCAGATACTGGATACTGTGATGAATAAGATAATGCTTCTATAACAGCATCCTAACGAAGATCACTTATTTGCACTGTGAAAATTACTGCAAATAATTTCAACAAGAATAGCCTATTAAAAGACCTCATGAACAAAACCATGAACCAGCTTACCTTTCACATATATGCAAGTAAATACATGGATTTGCTGTTTCATTTCAGAATTTTGGGTCCTTAAACACAATTACACCTGGAATATGTGAAGTGCAGCATTGAGTTTAGGACTACAAAACTACCTGTTTGGATATCTTTAGGTATCAACTCTATCAATTAGCTTCAGACACATCACTTTCCACTATTTCACAATAAGTACCCTTCAAGTTGTATTATATCTATGAACAAAACAATGTAACTATAAAAATAATGCGGTGCAAAACTTTGCTTTACTTACTCAAAGAGCTCCCTGTCCAGCAATGCTGGCAAATTGTATTCAACAAGCAATTCGTAACTATGCCACAAAATTGCTGCTACACAGTGCAAGTGGGAAGGAGATGGCATCAAAAGCCCATACTCTCTGGTTGAGCTATTGGGACAAATGTAGCTGACCCGGCCACTTTTTTTCATAGCTGCAACTCTTGCAGAATCACTGACCCATTTCAGCAGCGCTTGAATTCTGTAAGACAAGATGATGTTGCATATTATAAACTAACAAAGAAACACTCAGAATCAAATTAGCTTGCTGTTTGGTTTTTTTTTGTAATCCAATTTACACATTTATCTGTTTCTTTAAAGTAAAGTTTGAGAGTGAGCTCAAGCTCTTTTTTCTCAAGACTTAGATCAGGGCAAAAATTAATTAAAAAATTTATCTTGGACTCTCAAATGTGAACCTTCTGCAGAAAAAGAAAATGTAACAGGTATCTGAACTCTGACTACTTGAGAGAAAAGTCAGTTGAAAACCAAAGTTTTATCACATTTATAAGAGCAGAAAAAGATGGACAGCATTCCCTGGAAAGGATGCAAAGAACTAGGACAGAAAGCTGGGAAAACTTTTTCAGATTTCTGCACTTCCCTGCTACCTCAGAGCAATCAGATTTCAAAAATGTTTGGCTTTGTGAACTAATATCAAGCCACTGTTTAGCAGGTTATTTTCTGTATATGCTTCCATATGACAACCCAAAAAACATTACCTATCTTTTGTTCCAGGGTCTTGAGTTGTTCCAAGCTGATAAAGAATGTCTATTGTGGAGTCAGAAGAGAGACCATTTAATCTTCCAAACAGTAAAGGGCTATTCAGATCTTGCCGCATTCAAAAAAAAAAAAGGGGAGGGGAAATAACAGAAGTACTTACATACGTATTTTTTTTAAGTGTACTAATGATATTATTACAGAATTGCAATATTAACATTGAATTAAGTTTTCTCATTAACATAAGGATGAAATTCCTATATACACTACTGTCTCAAAACTGTGCATTTTGTATGTCCAATGTTCAGCCCTACTACGAAAGAAAAGCCATTACAACATTTAGCAGATACAGGACTTAGAGGTTTACATGGTAGGGTTTCCTTCAACATATTCCAAAAAGACACGACTAATTCCAACAGAGCTATCAAACCTCTTGCATCACAGAAGCACTTTTTTCAAAATGAAAGCTTATTTAAGTCAAATTTCCATCAATGGGATTACAGCTGAAGATTTCCACACATTATTTCCGATTCAGCTTCACCTCACTGTGTTCAACCTCTGCCCTGTCAGAAAGTACTCTCCTATCTAACAACAGTCTGCACTGAAACACTAAGTCAAGGCAAAAGAAGACATGGAAGCCATTTTAAGCGTTTTTTCTGTCAGCAGCCTCAGAACAGGAAAAATTGGATTTGTTTTCTTTCATTTAGAAGGTACAAAACAGCAAAGTGGTATGAAACTATAAATACAAAACCCCCAGTGCACTAGCAGAACAGCTTCTGCAAAATTTCACTGTGGGACATAGAATGTAGTTGTATCTTTGTTACGTACCTCCACATACAAATATTTTCAATGCTTAGTGCTATTCAGAATTCATACTGTCCTATAGACTACTGCTGCCCAAATTCTGCTGCATTAGTTTTCCTTAGCAGTACTTGTGGCAGTGGTCTTTATTTTAAAACATCTGGACACAGTATCTAAAGTAAGAGGCATTTAGGATACTCTGTGCATCCTACTCTGTCTTCAAAACACCCATCTAATTATGATAAACCAAACCCTGGTTGCACTGCTTTACTGTGGTAGGACTACCCACATACAAAGACTGTGATACTTGGCAGCCCAACAAAGCACAATGGCAAGTTCTGGCAACCCAGGTTCAGAATCAGAAAGCAACATGCAAATAGACTGTATTCATACTTTTATACAAGCCATGTTTTTAAGCACCAACTGAGAAGAAATACACTGCACTCACCTGCAGGATCACTCCCTGATGCTGAGCAGTTTCTTAGAAGAATGTCAATCAATTTTAGGCCAATTCTGGTGGACTGAAGCCCAATTTTCACAAGCACTGCCTCAATGTTTGGAGAATGCATCCCACAGTAAGGGGACATTAGTAAAGCAGCACATGTCTGCAGCAGATTAGCAGTGGGTGCTGCAGCACTAGCCATCATTCCTTCCAAATCACTTATGTGAGTGAGGCAGTGGTGTAATAATCTTAACCATCCAATACTGAAAAGGAAAACAGAAAAATGAGCTAAAGTATTATGTTATTGTATTATTTTTTATCTGTAGCACAACCGCCTATATTAGATTACAGGACAAGTACTGCAGAAAACTTCTATGACACGATCAAACATCATCTGAGCAAAGCAAATCACTGAATTTAAAACCACAATGATTTATACATTTGTAATGCTGTTGCAAGCATTGGATTAAGATCGCAAGAAAGGCAGGGTCTGTGAGCAGAAAGAGTTAAGAGCCTGCAAGTATTATTATTAAACCTTTTCAAGATTTCTTGATTTACGTATTTCTTCCAACAGGAAGAAAGGCTTCCCTGCTGAGGGAAGGAGGAATGGGAAGATGTTTATATACAGGGATGGGTGTGGGGTGGGTTTAGGTTTTATTGATTGTTGGTTTTCTGTTTTGTTTTTGGTTTTTTTTCTTTTGTTGGATTTTATTTGCTTGTGTGTATGTATTTTTTACATCAAAAGGAGTGAAGGTGCAACAGTAGTTGGCATTGAAATTATATACCTGCACAACTTCCCTAACATAACAAACATTTAGGATCATACACATTTACAACAAACTACAGCATACCTTAGGGAACTTGATTTAAAATGCATATATAAAAAGCACATCAATTAAAAATGTGTTAGCTACTACATTTCCCTCGTCTCTTGCATTCTTTGACAAAATCACTCAGAAGTCCTTTTAATAACAAATCCTGAGAAACAAATCTATTGTAATCTAATCAATTTGGAAATACATCAATTAGATTTTATTTATAAAATACACCACAATACTATCTAAACTAGCATCATGAACAAGATGGCAATCTAAGCTGTGTGTGAAATAAATGGAATCTTTCACTGACAAGTTCTAAACTAGCAAGTTGTTTCCACAACTAACCTTAAATGCAGTTTAAAAAAATATAAACTTTATTATAGATCTTAAATTTGGCTTAAAATTTTATTTTAGGAATCATTTACCCCTAAATAAATTGGATTCATCAATTACAGGAGAGTAAGTTCTCTGTCTAAAACAAAATTTATGCAAGTTGATTGTATATGTTTCACACTACTATCGTTGTTTTATTGAGATATCTGCAGCATTAAGCTGAAAGCTACAATAAAACATTTCAAGAAATGAGGAACATACACTCATCTTTTTTCTTTAGATACTGATTGTTCTTGTGTCACTTTTATAACCTTTTCTGAAGCAACAATATAATATAATTTGGCTATAATGATTTTCTTCACTGCTACTTAAGAGCAAAGACCAATTTCAGTTATACAGCTTTTAATAATTATACACAGAGTATTCATGTTCTCTAAATTTACTTATACTCTCAAAATTTTTCTCTGCAAAAGAAAGGTTTTTAAAACTTTCCCATGCTGTCTTCAAATTTATAGACATTAAGGCTCAAGGATGAAATATTTAAAATTAACGAGTTTTTACAATTTAGTGAGCTAAATTTAAAAACCAGGAAATCTCAAAAATTCATTCAGTAAATTAAATTCAAAGTTGAAAAACTATGACATTTTAGAAAATTCCTTATGTGTTCATTTATTTTTATTTTTAAAATGAGTAAGAGACTCAAAATGCCACCTAACCAAATAAATGCTTTTGAACAGAAATCTTGCTGATATGCCAGAATCATAACAACATTCAGCTCCTATTTCTGAAATGTCTGCAAACAGCAATATTAGATATGACTTCCATAAAACATTCTGTTGTTCTATTTCTACTCCTGCTCCAATACTTATGTAACTCTGTTGACTTCTGTAAGGATAAGAAATCTTTTGCACTCCATTTTTTTGACAATTGCCTACCCATTAAAAACACAAAATGCAATTCTAAATGCTTTCCTGCGCTTTGTATTCTCTCACCATTGCAGGGAGGAAACATTCCCTTTTACATTTGCAGACTGAGCATGCTACTAAAGAAGGCAGAATGCTTATATTTCCCTTCTTACTGGAAAAAAAAAAAGAGGATGAGTTTGCTACTGAAAGATCTGACTCAGAGGAGAAAACACCATAAAAAACTCGAACCCTAAACCATGAACTGGCACAAACTGTCCCCTGACACTGAAACCTTACCTGGTTTTGGAGACCTGGTCCTCAGAGGGAAGGAAGGGGTTATTGACAGTGGCAGAAGAGGTGTTTCCAAAGGCAGTGAGGCCTAACAGTTTGATCTGAGAGAGGCCCAAGGTACTGGCATCCCGAGGACGATGGAGACGAAGGCAGACAGCTGAGGCAACTTCAGCTTTTACCAGCTGGATTTTTATATAGGTGAGACCACTCGTGATAACAGGAGTTGACAAAGGTAACATATTGACACCATCTGCACTTATTTCAACAGACACTGATGAAGGGCAAGCTACAGAGTGAGATAAGAAGGTTTAACACTATTTTAAAATCTGAATCAGTTTGTCTTCATCATGGATACATGGTCAACACTTAAAATTTAGAGAACAAAATGACTGAAATAATCTCAGGCAGACACTACTACAGAACTGCAGCTGGAGAACTTGACCTGGAAGACGGTACACGTTAAAAAGCACAAACATTTTGGAACATGGTATATATAGTTTATTTCAAAGACTCCAGATGAAGAAAAGTCCTGTCACTGAAAACAGTTTCTCTATCAGGGCTACAACAATAAGACCTAAAAATCTCATGCTTTTTTCCAACTACCATACAAAAGCATTTTGCCTGAAGACCCTTGACCAAAATCACTTTCTCAATGGGCAAAATTTTGATAAGCATGACAGAGTTTTTTTACATATTTAACATGAATGCCACATGACATCTACTATGTTAAAAGGCAAGCAGCAGCAGGGCCTTCCATTCTTAAGGAATTTTCAAGCTTTTCAAACTTATTTTACAGGCATTACTCAAACAACCTCCCAGCTGAAGTTCCTCTAATGATACTCTTTGTACTGTACCCCAATCTTCAAATTTTTGAACTGGCATCAACATTAGTGAATATACTTACTTGCCAGAGAAGCCAGGTGAGGCTGGATGTGGATCTCCTTGAGCAGCACAGCTGCAGGAAGGTGAATCGTGAGGTCACACCAAGCTTCCTCAGGTAAAAATATGTATGACCATGCAGCAGACCGAGCTCGTCTGTGGGGAGGAGTAGCCTGCAGCAGCACCTCAGCAGGCTGGGCAGTGGGGCTGCTTGAGGTGATTGAACCTTCAAAATAGCACCATTAACATTGATTATTAATGTTTATTAATAAAATCCAGATTAATTTACAACCTGAACTGCGGAATAACACCTTTTCTGTCTCACCTCTTTTATTTTATCAGTAATATCCCATGTTTAATGCTCCCTGCCCAGTTACTTTTCTTTTACTCTGAGACTGTTTTAAATAGGCAGTTTACATATCCACATGCATATGTATGTCCTCGGAATCTGCTAGGGGACAATTGCTACCAAAATTCTAAACTTACTCTCAAGAGTACATGACAAAAACAAACCGAATAGAAAGGTGCAGGTTGAACAGCATGCTTAGAACTTAAACTCAATTAATTCACAGTTAACACACTTTAAATACTAAAGTAACATAAATTACTTTAAAACCAACTTCTACAACCCTTTTTCTTTAGAAAGGTTTCACATGAAAACCCTTTTCTAAAAAAGACACCAGAATAAAAAAAACTAACGACAGTTGCTCTTTCTTTTTCTAATCCTAGCATAAGTTAATAATGAGGAAGGAAGTTGTAGGCTGTCTTCTTTAACAAGTTATAGGGCATAACAAGACCAGATTTGAGCTGTTCCAAGCTACAGGTAAACTACAAGCTACAGGTTACTGTAAAGTAGCTATAGCCTGACCCCACGACTGAATGTCTAGCAGTAGCTGGACATTTTAATTTTGATAAACTTTCATCCCAAAATGAATTTACCTCATCTCAGAAAATAACCCAGTGATAAGAATCAGAATGTACTACAGAGACTACTAAATTATGGGAATTAGAATGTACTAAGTGAGGGCAACCAGAAGGTTAATTTCAAAAGCACACTCCTAATTGAAAGTTTAATATTAAGAGAGATGCCCTCATGGCAGAACATCAAGAACTGTAGTACTCTGTAAGCTGGAAGAAAAGGTAGGAAAGAACCTACCACCACATACGCTTAGGATTTTTACTATTTAAGGTAATAAAGAATGAACATTTGCAGGATTCCTAAATTTACCATTTAGAAATTTGTGAAGAGCAAAGTAGATTTCCAGTGGTGCCTATTCTGCCAAATAAACCTCTTTTTACTGTCTTTTGTAATGCCATTCTTTTTGATACTCTTAAATTTGAATCACAGGACTGAATGCATTCCTTTCTCATTCAATAATCTCTGCAGATATTTCAAAATTAATCCCCTCTTGTCAGTGAGACAAAATGTATGAATACATTCAAGGGCCGCATCAGGCTAGTGGGCAGTGACAGAAAATATAGACACTAGTACGGAAAAGGAAAGCCTTTGTAAGATATTACAGTACCACTACCTCTTAAAACACAGACATTTTACTTAACTGGCAGGCACTGTATTGATATAAAAACAGCATTGCAATTCCAACAAACTCTCATGCAGGCAACATGAGAGCACTCAGAAGCAGATACGAGAGCACCATCAGCAATATCAGCCTTATGCTCCAGCTTCTCCTGCTCTGCTTCGCAGAGCTCAGGCTCATTCTCTGTCATCCCACCATGCCATTTAACTCCACCATGCCAATTAACGCCATCAAAATTGATGTGCTTAAAAAGAAGTTACTGAGTCTTAGTGTGTCTAAGGCAGATGGCAGGCTAGAATTAGGCATCCCCTGAGCTAGGGGAGGAGAAAGGGGCTCACCTTTGATGCATGACTTCATCAGACACAGATCACTCCCTCTCCTCTTCTCCCCTGTCCACGTGAGGTCATATTACCTGTGGTGGAGGGGTCTGACCTCATCCCTCAACATTCCCTTGAAACACCAGCAACCCCTCTGATAAGAAGATTTAGTAATATTGGAAAATTGGACATTACTGTATTACTTTCTGTTAAGAACTCGATACACATTCAAATAACCAGGAGACATTAATCTAAGAGAAGGAAGCATTACTCACCCAAAGGTGCAAAATTGTGAATTCCTTCTGCATTATCAGGCTCAGAAGCGAGCACTCTGGCTTTCAAACTGCTATCTGTTGCTTTGGTGGGACCAGAGTCCAGGAATTTCATAATAGTTGAAACCATGCTTCTTGCTGTGTTAACAATAGCTCTTGTGCTTGTTACCATGTTGTTACAGA
Source organism: Pseudopodoces humilis (assembly GCF_049639895.1). Lineage (NCBI taxonomy): Eukaryota > Metazoa > Chordata > Aves > Passeriformes > Paridae > Pseudopodoces > Pseudopodoces humilis. Next base: position 36,430,146 of record NC_142202.1, on the reverse strand, counting down.
TAAGTTGAACACCACCTGTGTATAATGTGGGAAGAGAGAAAAAAATATTGCTCAGAAAAATGCAATAGATTCCACATAAACAAAGGCCTATTTAGTAAATTGGCCCATGTAGACACATATATGTATTCTTTAAGTGCCAAAAAAATTGAAACCTAACTTTTTATTTGATGTGGCTGAAAAATAGACATTCTTACCCATATCATGGAAAGCCTTCAGTGCCTCACTTGTATCCAACACTCGTAAAATGAACCAGAGAAGTGGCTCAGATAACTGACATGTGGCAAGAGAACCCTAGAAGAAAATCAATTCAGAAATACAAGGTTTCATACAAAAGTAGTACAGTAGAAATTCAAATAACAGCTCTCAGCCTCCCCTTTCAGTAGACAAAACTACCAGGGAAGAAAGCACAGCTGACCTCTCTGCCACCATATACAATACCATGTTCCACATGGTTAAATTCCTCACAGAGGAAAAGTTTTTGGGGTACGGAAAAGCTCAAATACAGGGGGTGAGCATCTTCAGGGAAATAAGAGTACTGAGCATTAAAATAGCCACAATAAATGTGTTTCTCACTTGCACATAATAAAATATCTGTCCCATCTTCAAGCCTTTAGTCAGGAACATAAACAGGAATGTCAAAATGTCCTTAGAGAAAACTCTCTCCCTCTACCATGGGCGACAGAGAGAGGCTTCCTAACTTCAGCACCCAAATGAAGCAAGGTTGTAAAAATGTTAACATTTCTTTTACATAGCAATACTTTAGTTTTCTGACCTTATTACTGATTACAGAATCAACTACCTTGAAGCACATCAAGCCTAAGGGAACTTACCTGCCTTCCCATGTACCCACAGGCCATGTAGGTAAGAATAGGCTGAAGCATCACTTGAACTGTTGTTGCTTTCTTACTAAGTGTTGTCAGGATAGTGAACAACCCATCTCCAACTGATATTGCATCTAAGCCACCATGAAAGTTCTCATGCTTAGTCAGATGTAAGCCACTTGCACCTGAATGAAAACAGACAAAGATCACAAACTGAGACCTAACAAACCGTTAACAGCACATAAGAGAACTCAAGAATATTCAAATATTCACATGGATTTTACAAAGTACAAATGGACCAGTTTTCAGGATCATTGGACTTAAAATTAGTGTTCCCAGATATATATATATATATGTATAGGAAGACTTTACCCAGGTAGTCAAGAAATTTAAATCAAATCAGACCATAAAAATGAGTGTAATTAGTGAAGGAAATAGGGTAACTACAAGGATTGGAATCACTCCTAGCTAGAAGCAAATGACATCTAAGATTTTTTTCAGATAATCATGAAGTGCCCTTGTGCTTCCAAAAACCTCCCCAAACATTTAACACACATTATTTCTATCAGAAATACCTCTCCTGGAATTCTGCTTCTCACTATTAAAGCTCAGGATTTATTCATAACAATTTTCTGACTAAAAATTATCAGCAATATTGACTACACATTGCTGAGATTACAGACAGAAAACAAAATAATAGTCTTGCCATGGAAGAGATTACTTCCATAAATTCAACTGTCTTATAAATCATATGACTTTGATCTAGAAGAACTGTTAAAAGTGATCTTAGATTTTTAAGATCAACCATAAGTAAGACAACCATAGAGTAATGCCATTCCATTTAGAGAAACGAAGTTGTACTAACAAATACTAATAAAAATTGGTGTGCTCAAGTGATCTTTGGAGCATGCCTCAATGAAACATTTTGGTAAGAGAATTGCTAGGTGTAGTACTTTGGCTGCCTTTAAACTGTCAAGAGAGCAAATATTGATAAGCAGTGCATGCAGAGCAACAAATAAAGCAATCCTAAGACCCAGCCTCTGTCCAGTCTAGGAGAGTTAAACTGAACAAAGATAGAGTTGAAGTCAAGGAAGCTGGATTTGCTGTGAGGGAGTACCTTCAGATGAGGACAAGATAGGACAGGAGGTGAATACTGTTATTTGTATGATTTTCACAGTTTGTCAATTAGAAAGCATAAAACCATAATGAAACACACAATGGTCATAAAAAGAAAAACAGAAAGAAAAATATTTAAAATTCATGTGACAAGTGAATTACTCAGGGTCATCCTGGATCCTGACCAACTGGCTTGCCAGATGCAGTAAATTAACACTATTAACATAAATTTTGACATCAGAGCCGCTGCCTATCAGTAACATTTGCAGACATCTTCTTGCTAACCTATCCTGGTAGCACCTTTCCATTCTGCATTAGTTATTACATGTTTACTACTATACGCTGATAACTGATTTTTGAATCCTGTGTAACCCTGGCTGCAGTCTTGCAAAATGTTTTGTTCACAGAAATTGTCTGGAGAGAGCTTAATGTAGTTAGTTTCTCTTGAACGAACTAAACCCACAATTAATAGCTGTGTTACATCTTCCCAAAATACAATGGACAGATTATTTTCAATAACCTGTATTTAAAACCCTTTGGAAGAACAATCAATTGAAGGGATCAGCTGGCCCAGAACCCTAATTTCAATGGAAAGCAGTTCGAAAAAACTATCATTCCAAACTGTCCTTAAAAAATGCGAAACAACTGCTGGACAAAAATCAGTGGTTTAGAAAGACATCAAAGTTGAGGAGAATATCTGAATTTCAGTACAAAGGAACACATACTCAGAACAAACCACCATTCCCAGAACAAGATACTTTCAGTGTTCATAGTGTATTTGCAAAATGACATCAACTACACAAAGTGACGGAGATCCTCTGGAATTAATTTCAGGGTGGTTCCAACAGCACAGTCCAGACTTGTCAAACCCTGCCTCATATTTAATTTGACTACTAGAGATAGCTAACTTTTCCTCAACTGCTTTCATGCTGAAATAAATCACTGGTCTCATATTCATGGGGGCTCGCTGAACAAGTAACTGTTTCCTGATAATAGCATTGGTTAAGTTTTGTATCTGCTTAAAAGAGGCAGCACAGAAAAGTCCAAAGTAATTTGCTTCAAAGCAAGAGAATCGATATAAAGAGAACAAAATTTTACAACTATTACACCTGAAATTGAGTGCAGGTCTTTGTCTGTCCTCCTGCAAAGTATTTTGCACATGCAGAAATCCACGGTATTTCAGCCAGTGGTTTAACTTGTGCAAATAAATTCTATGCTACCATCACAGCACACAAGTAAGTCACAAACACAGGTAGTTTCTCTGAGAAAATGCACCTCAGAAGAATGTCTGACAAACAGCAACTTTGCTTCCTAAGCGTCACTAGTTCATAGCAGGAAGATCCCACCCACAACTATATGGCTGCAACACATGGAACATGATGTTAATGCAATTTCTGGTAAAACAGAGGAAAATTTAGGTATTCTATGAAAGGGACATAATTATAATTTGTATTTTCCAAAAGTGATTTAAAAAAAGGAAAATCATCCAATACATAGCAAAAAACTTAGGTAATGTGTCTTGTACAAACTGAAGACTCATCCTAATTCATGCATAGCAGCATGTGATGGCCACAGACTGAAATACAGGAAATTCCACTTAAACATAAGAAAAAGGCTTTTCTACTTTAAGAATGATTGAATATTATAACAGGCTGCCCATAGTTGTGGAGTTCCCACCCCTGAGGAATTAAAAACCCAGCTGAACCAAGGTACTGAGCAACCCACTCTCAATTGAGGAAGGCTCTGAGTTTGTGCAGGAAGGCTGGACTAGACCATCTCCATAGGTCCCGTAACATTAGGCATTCTGAGATTCAGCAAATTCAAATGCCAAACACATTCCTGTTTGGTTTCAACTACTGTCTTCCACCTCCTGTCAGGGGCTTTTTTCATCAATCTGTTCCCCCTTACCTTTGTCTCTTTTTTCCTGTCATTTCTGTAACACATTCTTTCACATCTACACCCAGCTTAGGAGATTGCATAAGTTTTAAATGTTTCACCGCCCAAAAGACCTTCCACATTACTCAGAAAACACCTACCAATAATCATTGCCATGGCGCTGCTGTTACACTGGCCAAGTGCAGACAAAATCTGGCTCATAATTTGTTGGTTGGCCAACACCAAGTCAGCCACATATGCAGTTGATCCTTGAGTATTAGGGTTGCTTCCATTGCCATCTTTGCCTCCTGAAACCTTTTCCTCATCAGACACACTGTCTGTAGTACTGCTTGCCACTGGAACACGGGCACTGTATTCTCGGTTACTGGAAAGTGGCAGTTGAACTAAAATGTTTATCAGCTTTAATAAATCAAACATGAGTTGATCCCTTGTCATTTCTCCACAAACTGCTTTGGCATCACCTGGACGGATAATATTGGCAAAAAGTCCTCCAAAACATGCTCTAGCACCCACAGAGCTGTCTGAGCCACTGCGAGACATTACTTTGTCTGAACACGTAATGTAATGATGCACAAGAAAGGTTATGGACTCAATTACTGCAGAAATAGTGCTAACTGATACAACTTCAAAATTCTGTTCCAGGGTGAATTCCAAGAGTTTCACTTGAGCATCCAATGGTCCCTGGCCTGTCTGGAAAGCACCCCTGAAAGAAAAAAAAAGAGAGAAGAAAAAAAGAAGAAAGAGATATTACAAGTTATACAGGTTTGGCTGTTTGAGTGCGGTCTTTTCCCTTGATTTTTAAGAATCAAAAAGCATACCAGAGTTTTGATAAATAAAAATCCAGCTATTTTCAGAAATGCATGTAGCAAAATTTAATCTTTCACCCACATCAAGCTTCTGCAATTTTTTAATATACTCGTCATTAAACAGCCTGCAGAACCTGCTCATGCCACCACCTTCCTGATACTACTAAGGACTAAGAGGTTAACTTTGAAAAAGCCTAGGATTCATCCTTTTTTTTTTTTTTTTGCAATTCTGTTAATTTTGTAGGTAAAGACTTGGAACAGTCTATATATAGACTGAACATTCCTGTTAAGTTCTTGGTGAAAAGTTTCCTACTTTTTAAAGAAAATCTCATGGAAAGCAGTCAGATAATACTCCAATATCATGAAGATTATTTAGTTACTAACTCCCCACTGAGAGATAAAAAGAATGGTCAGGTTTTACCTATCTAGATAGTAAATATACATAAGACCATGAGAAGATACTCAAAATATCACAGGCTGGTGTTTGTAGGTTGACTGCTTGAATGATTTCTCCTAAGAATAAGTTTATCAATTGCTTTTGCACATATAGTGGTGCATTACAAAAAGAACCTTTTGAAAGGTTATTGAAAAATAAAACTTGTATTAGTTGCTGAATTTTCACATACTTCTCTGTATCTTTTCACATTGATTAATCTTATTCTAACTTTAAAAATTAAATACAGAACTAAACAGATTATAGAAACAGCTCTGAAAAAAAATATTTGGAATTTAATAATTCTAACAGTAAAATACGGCTTTTCTTTACAATTAATATAATCACACACAGTACAATTCAGTAATTACCTGTGTTCTTAGAAATAACCACCTAAATCCCTTCCTGGTGCTTTGCTTCCATTTCACAGCATTTCACAAAAAAACCCAAACATGTTTCAAAAACCACCCTTCCAGTGGTCTCATTAGCTTATTTTAAACAAAGCTGGCATGCAGACACACACTCCAAGATTCACTGTGAATTAATGTTTTTATTGTATTATGACATGTCTTGTAGAAATCACTGATCATCAATATAACCTGGTAAACACCACTCTAATAATTTAAGTTACAAAGGCAAAATCTCTTGGAGAAGGCAGAAACCATTTTCTGTAAGATTAAAGAATAGATAACACCAAAGTGCCACCTACTGGGAACCCAGAACTGAGGAAGCTCATCCCTAATTTTATGAAGCCTTTGTCTGGAGATGAGCAGAACATCAATACCAGAAAGAAATGCTTCCTACTGTACCTCAGACTAAACAATTGCCATATTTTCAGTGTACCACTGGAGACAGAGTCTTGTGCCCCTTGGCCTTGCCTTGAGAAAACAGAACTGTGAAAGACTGGCCATCAGCTCTTATCTCTCCCCTGGCCAGACGCACTTCTCTACACTAGTGGGCAGCAATAGGCCCCAGGAGAGTGGGACAAAGGATGTTTTCCATTGTCGTGTGGAGAGAAAAAAGTCACCAAAGATAAATTGATAAAAATGTATATTGCATATATAGAACTACGCATTTTCATAATACATCCTACCATGTGAGAAAAGCCATCTACTATTTTCACAATCTATGAATAATTGCTGGAATCTTTCATTAATTCAGTCCTCTCAGAATAGTTTTTTTAATAGGTAGGCTCATCAACGGTGTCCTTACTTTAGGGAATTACTTCAACAAGGTTTACATCTTAGCTTTAAATAAAATCAGTCCAAAATTTTAGTGCCTCTTTTGACAGTCCCTCACATAGACAGCTGTGTGTCAATTCCCCTTCCCATGTGCCAGGAGCAGCCCAGATCCTGCTGGTAGTGCTGCAGCAACAAAGACAATTTCCATTATCACGTAACTTGATAGTATGACAAGGCACATACACATCTGAGTTATGATACACAATCACACAGATTTTATAGAAAATGAGAGTATGAAAGAAAACAAAAATGTAAGATTTACCTTTCTGTTGAAAGTATATGTATTAATTTCAATAAAAATTCACTGAACATCTGAGGACAAGTTGAAGAAAGGTGCACTTGTAATCGAGTAAGAAATTCTTGCATAGCTTGTGTTGCTGTTGGCCCAACCTAGAAGAAAAGACATTTTAGGAAGTATTACATATAACTGAAATGCCTTCAAGAACATTAACATCTTCTAAGAACAGGAAAGTATTGCATAGTATTGCTTTCTGAAAGATTTTACAGCATTTTTACAGAAATAATGTGTATCCATTTATATTACATGTTTTTCTATTATTAATCATAAGTTAAAAACAAGAAATTCATTTTTTTGTCTAAGACTTGTTTTTCAGCTTGAGACTCTCTTTTCAGTAATGCAAACTATATCCCATACAGAATCCACTTCTGAGCTAATCTGAATGTTCTTTCACAAACTACATACTTAAGTGAGTACTTTAATGACACTGTGCAGTGTTAAAGTTCTGGAAATGACTATGTATTTTCTTGAAAATTTGTTGGGAAAAAAACCTCTGGAACTACCAGGGCTTTTTTTAAAACACTGTTCGTAGATATTTCAAAGATTGAAAAAAGCAAGAAAACATTAACTGAAATTAGGAGGTAGTAGATACCAAATTAATTCCAAAATAGGCAGAAAATGAAAGTGTAATTTTAAATTCAGGATTTTTAAATATTAAAACTTAATCTTTATTGGCATTTTTATCCCAACCCAACAGGATTTTGGGAAAGTAACTGAATGGAACACTCCATTCACATATGGCATCCATCCTCTCCCTGTGGCAAGTCTCCAGAGAGTTGTGAAAACATACCAGCCTTACTGAGAGTATATCAACAACATGAACTTCCCTATGACTGCTCATCAGAACCAACTAAGACTCTAACTAGAAGAAGAAACAAGGATATAATTCATTATGAATGAACATGTATTTCTGTGAAGTGTCTTGAAATCCTATTGCAGAATGTTTTTCTCTTGTTTTAATTGCTCATTACCTGTGGACTGTGTTGATTTGTTCCATGAGGGTTAGTGCCAGAAAGAAATTTCACCAACACATGAATTAGGTTGGGATCTGACACCAACAATTGGGCAGTACTTTCCTGAGCTCCAATGGCACTGCTTGGACCAGCTTAAAAATAAAGACATAAAATTATATGCGTAATCTTAAACATTAAGTGTAAATCAAACACTTATTGTGCAAATCCCTTATATTTATTTCATGATGTGGAAATATTCTCCTCTAAATCAGCTACCAAAACCTTCTTATTCTGGACTACAATTCTGAGTTTTCCAGTAAGTACAGATACAAAGCCCCAAAACCATCCAATCAGTGTTCCAAGCTTGCCAAGGCAATATTCCTGAAAATAGAGATTAATTTTGTAGGTGCAATACATACAGATGTTTTTGATTTGTCTCTTTTTGTTAGTCCAACGCTTCAGTAAGGTTCAAATGCATTTTTTAATTTGCCAGACAGAGACGAAGTGTTCTGTTACCTTGTAAACAATCACAGTATTTTTGTTCTTGGCACATGCAAAGACTTCTCAGAATAAAACTGTAGGGAGCTTAACAGATAAGAACTCTGAAGACTGGAATTTGAATTAAAATACACCCTTCAGTGATCAAACAAATGAGCTTTACTGAATGTGAAGTCTTATTCTTGCAGTAGTAGTATACTGAATCAGTTCAAAACACGGAATAAAGCATGATATGAAACAGATCCTGCAGAAGTGGGACAATGCTTTTTGATAAATGCCATCATGCCAATGTTCTCCCATTCACGACTGGCACAGGTGTACAACTCCTCCCTGGGGGAGTTATAGAGACATTCACACGGAAGCCTGAAGGTGTTCATCTCTTCTGATAAGGTGTAACTGACTCAACTACACTGATTTTAACACGACGCCTGTCATGTCTTAGGTGGTGTCAAACCATCAAAGACCCCCAAAGTGCCCCCAGACTAATTTATGGGGCCTTCCACCGTAAGTTTGTGCATGATCTCATGCTGCATCAGATAGTGCAGAACTCTCCCCCAGTGGGGGTACCTGGGCATTCCCACCTGAACTTGAATGCGTATTAACTCATTGAGCTCTATTTCCTAGGCTTCCCCCACGCTGGATGGATCAAAACTGTGACCATCAATTCCACCAATGGATCTCTAAATTGCAAAAATCAAATCTTGTCTCTGGATCCACAGGTGGCGATACATTTCCTCTCCCCAATCTACTCTTACATTTTCTTTTTTTCCCTCATATGTTTTTCCTAAGAGATATCTTTATATTTCTGGTTTCATTTTTACAGATAATAACCGTAACAGCTATATACCTCCTCTTCATTACAACCAAATTTTTGTAAAAATAAACCTGCTATGCAGGTTTATTTTAGATACATATGTACATCTCTCTCCCTCACATTTATATATACATATATATAAATGAACACTGATCACTCAGTAGTGCTGTTTCACTCTAATCCACCCTAAGGGATGAATTAACAAGAACTTGTGACCCAGCCTTTTAGGGACAGATCATGACACTTGCATCTCCAACCCTTCCCAACACAACTCCAACTCACAAGCCTGCATACAAAAAATGCACAACCACATTCATATGCTCAAGTGCCTGCCATGAACCACAGGGGTTGCTTCCAAGGAGGTTTTTATTCACCTACTGATCTCAGGCAACTACCAAAGAAACTCTTGCAAACATGCAGTTGCCTGTCAGTGTCAGAGAAGAACACTGAGCCTCATAACACTTGCAAGACATTCACATGTGATCCTAGTGATGCACACTACATAAATTTTGGAAATTTTTGCCAGTCTACAGATACAAACTGAAGAGTTGACAGTCCATGTGCTTGTTAACTGAAAGCAGTTATACCAGAAATTAGGCCATGTTCTATTCTCAAATACTAAGAATAAGAGTGAAGTCTAAGTTTGTGCATAATAGGTCTCTTTCATTAGTTTTTTGCAGCTCTACTTCTTCACCTGACAGCAAAAATTTCAGATTTTTGTGAGACTGATCTCTAAATAACATCACAGAAAGGGGACAAAGTAAAAATTTTAAGAACGAAGTGCATCTTAAAGTCAATGATTTGAAATGGCAAATTAAAAAAAAATTATTCATAAGCAACTTTTAGAAACTGCTTCCTTTAATTTCTATCAGTCTTGTGGCAAAATCTCATTCACAAAGTGAGATTATTTCTAGTGTGCTATGGAGCAATATAGAGAATGTGAGATCTACTGGTATGCATAGGGAAATGAAATGGCTGGATTTCTATTTTAGTAGATTCAGCTGCTAGGGGATTATTTTCAGATAGCTTAACCTAACCAGTGACTGGTACCTGCATATTTACAAAAATATTCCTACTCTGTCAGAAAAACTTAAGTCTCACTCACAGTAATTTAATCATTCGTCTCTGCTGCTTCTCATACTTCAAAACTAATTCCCAAGGATCATTAGCTAGTCCCAAAATGTTGTTTTGGAATACAATGATGACTTACAATGACATTTTCTCTTACTATAAAGGTTTCTATTTCCCATGGTAGAAGCAATTCAAGAAGCTCACTCTTGAAAAGACCAGAGTTAATGGAGAACAAAAGTATATATATTACAAAAGGAATATTCTGGAAGTCTTTTGATGGAATGAACACTCACTTGTACGTCATTAAAACTGTCAACGTAAGAAAACTAACCAAACTTACCATTAAGCTGCATATTTGTCATGAGCGTTAGGCTGTGAAGCACAAGGCACCATGTCCGGAGTAAAGTATTAGGATACCATGCCAGAACTGACAGGAAGCTAGTTACTGAAGCTGTCAAGAAACACAGTTTTTTCCAAGTTTTAATCTTCAAGGTTTCAATACATTTCTATTTTTTACTGTAAGGTGCTATGCTGATTATTGTTATTAATATTATTGTTCCTTGCATTCTTTTCATTTTGCCAACCACTGTTGCAGGAAATTAGGAAAAGAAACCTCACCAACACTTCACAGAACCTTCTACAGTGTGTGCAGAGTCCCTGACATCTCAAAGAAAACGATGCAAAGAAACTGGTTTCAAATGTTCTCATGTAAGTCAGTGTAATGGGTTCATTATATCAGGCATTAACATTTTGGACTATCACCACAAGATAGAACAGACTTTCTTAATTATATAGTATAACATATTGCAAGAAAAAAAAATTCAGCATGTCTTCATATTAGATTAGTAGTTAACAGTAATGGAGCTTTCCCATTCTGCTGACCCCTTCATTGAGGGAGAAATCATAGGATGGTATAAAGGAGATGAAATTCAACAGAAAAGTGCATACAGTTGCACTGTTCATCTCAGACTAAAAAGTATATTTTAATGAGTCCTCTTGAGAATAATTATCAGTTAAGAACCACAAATTTTACCATTTCATTTCTAATAAACTTTATAAAAATTGAACTAATCAATTCTCAGTTACACACTAGCAATGTATTTTTCACTTCAAGAAGGAAATGAGACCAAAAGTTCTTTAATAAGAACACAGAAATTCTCTCAACACTGATCTTATCAAATATACTTACTGCAATACTTTTTGCTTATTAGCAAAAATTGAGTATTAAAAAGAAAAACAAACCCAAACTTATTTCCCATATTTAATGTATTTTACCTTGGTTCAGGGAAACAACAGGTATTCGGTTAGCATTATAAAGGAAAATATCAGCACCACTATCTTTACTTCCAGAGGAGCTGGAATTCAGGCTTAATGTGAGCCACAGCTGCAACAGGGATTCAAGCTGAAAGAGAAACAAACTTCACTATGAGACCAAAATTCATAACTCCATCGAAGTTTTAATTTTAAAAGCCTGATCTACATTCTCAGCTGCTACTACTATTCCACTGCACACACACACTCTCTCCTTTACTGGATTTAAAAATTCTGCTAAACATAATATTCAAGGCAAATTCAGCCTAGCTAACAAATGCTTATGCTATTGTTTTTGTAATTGATTTCTTCCAAATAGCTTCTCTTAAGAAGTTTCTTCAAACTTGTGTTAAGAAAATGCAGCTTTACACTCTATTCAGAAATACCTTTATCATAACCTTATACCTGTGACCTGTACAGGCTTACAGGTTTGCATGGAAGCTTTTGGAATGCTATTAAAATGATGTTTCCCCATCAACCAAAATTATTTAGAAGGCCCATTTATTTAATGAGAAACCTCAGAGAGAATGATGCTTTCTCTGAGTAATTCCCCTGAGGAAAATAGCTCTTTAGATATTCTGGGGAAGCATCAAGGATGTTTACACAAGAAACTGTATTTGGATGAGGTATTTAAAGAACAACTGAGGGATGGACTCAACCAATCTATCAAAATATCAAGAGGCAGGCAGCCATCTAATCATTACAGCATGCATGGCATTCCTTTGTATGAATCAAGAAAAGCATTGCTAAAGCAATGTCTTTTCAAAAAGCAAACTTTTAAATTTGCTATTAACATATAGGATCATTGGATAATTCAGAAGGAAACTTTGCAAGTTATCCAATCCAATCTGCTCAAAGAAATGCCAAAGAAGATAGACTTGGATGCTTGGGGGTTTATTCAACTGGGTTTTGAAAACCTCCACAAGTCTCAACTTGTCATCAAGTGTAACTTAAGAGACATTTTTCATCAATAAGCAAACAATTACCATTCAGTGGACATACAAACTTGTTTTTACATATGAAAATGTATACCAGTGTCCCACTATAACAAGCAATGTCCTATTTGACAAAAGCTTTCAGCACCTTGTTTATTACATTATCGGTACTGATGTCCGTGACATATTCATAAGTGATAAAGCACCTAACATAACAGATTACTTGAATCCTAAGTAGCAAGAAGTAGAGGAAAACAACTCTCAAATTTAGAGATAAATACTATCAGAACATCTAAATTTCAAAATTCTCTACCTGAACATGGTGGACTTGTAGCATGGAAAAGAGTTTGTTGAAGCATGTGCTCAGCATAGGTATAGATGACAACTGCACAATCAGCTGGGCATTTTGGTTAGCAGCATGTAATCCCCTCAGCAATGAATCATCTGTGCCACTGGGAGACTGTGTCACTAGAAAACAAAACAGGGTACCATCCCTTCATGAATTACCTTGAAAAGTTGCCAGAAGTGATTTCATACTTATTTCCTTGCATTTTATATTTAAGTCAAATACACTTTTTTATAAATTAGAAGAATATATTCAACATAGTGTTCTGTTGAATTGGACTACTGACTACCATAGGAGTGACATCCTTGAATATCTGACATTTCCATCTTCACAAAAACTTTGGAACTGAGTCCACACTGCTACTACAGCAGTGTCCTGGCAACACAATGGTAAGAGAAACAATTGGAACATCTCTTTCATGCATTACAGTACAATTGTTGCAGACAATAATGAACTTCCAGAGAATAAAGTCTGAAGATGTCACTAAACTTACTGCATTCACTACATACTCAACCAACAACTGCATGCACATTAAGGTATCCAGAGGGCTGCAAAGAAACACATTTTAATAAGATGTGCAGCACAACTCACTGGAAAAAGGTTCCAAAGTAAAATACTCTGTGTTTTTGTAACATAAAGCTCACTGAACAGATGAGTTCAAAATTGTATTCAAGTATTTTCACTTTCTTCACTTAGTAGGTGTAACTGTCAAATGCTCTTTAGCTTTCAAACACTTGGAATGAAGCTACACAGGAAGCTTAATATTCACTTGCACTTAAACGTAAAAATGAAAACTTTCCCTCCTTTGCAGCATAATCCACATGCATAGTTGACTGTTTCACAAAACATCTTAAAGACAGGCATGTAAGTTATTAAAAAATCTGAATAAAGAACTATCTCTGAAGTTCAGCCTAATAAGAAAATTCAAGCAAAATGTAACTTTTTCTAAGCTACCACGTGACTGCAGAAAACATTACTACAAATTTCAAATTCAAATTTTATGATCGTTATATGAAGAGAATGATTTGACAACATGTAGTTACATGTAGGAGATGTGTTTGTTAATGCTTGTAAAATGGAATCAGCCTCCAGTGTGGACATCATTTTCAGCATCAGCTCAGCCTGCTGCTCAAGTCCAACTTCGAGACGTGCATCTAAAGCTACAGAAGGCAACAGAAAAGGTAAATCTGAGTTATATCAAGGACATACGTAATTACAGAACCACAGAATATTTAGAATTGGAGGGGACCCACAAGGATCACCAAGTCCAACTCCAAAGTGAATAGCCCGTATGGGGATTGGACCCACAACCTTGGGTGTTATCACCACCAAGCTCTGAACAACTGAGCTAATCTCATCTTTAATTTGTTCCTCTTTCTATAACATTCTTACAGACCTGAAACATTTAATTATGAAAACACAGTATTTCTGTGAAACACACCCATATTTCTTTCCACAGTCCCTTTACTATCACACATGGCAATCTGCATATGTTCAAGTCATTTCTTCCTAAGGCAATAGCTCTCAAATGAGAACCAAAAAGTTGTTTTTCCCAGTGTGGCAGAAGAAAACTCTATCACCCAGTTCAGTAGTACTCCTACAAACGAAACAAGTGTGCCACTTCACTCCTTTGGGGTAGAGCCAACTAGAAAAGAGCTTCCAAAATTTCTTGAGAAAATGGGAAAGATTTAAAACTGCCTACAAGTGCATTCCAAAATGTTTAGAAAATTAGATTTTCTGCTATGTTGGGCTTTTTTAAATGTAGCTTTCACATTATAGTCTCTCAGTTACTACAGGAAAAAAAATGTGGCATATGTAAAATGCAATTCTTTCACCTTAAAATACACAGATATTGCTATAATAATTTCTTGTCCTAAGGTGTCAAACACAGTATTACAGAAAAAAGACCCCAAAGAGAACTTGAATTCATTGCTTACCTTGAGAGACTGATATGCTGACAGTTTGTGATCCATTTTTCTCTGTAGTTACAGGTGGTTTGGCAACTGGAATTCCAACACCACCAATGTAAGGATTATAATTGTAGGTGCCATATTCAGCACCCCAGTAATCGTACCAGGTGCTGCTTATAGGCTTAAAAAACAAACAAAAAAACAAGGAAAAACAATAAACAGCAAATCTTTACATTGCCAGAAGTTTTAAATTACTAACAGCAAAATTTGAAGTTAATGAAAATTAAAACCAGAAGATTAGTTCCAATAGTTTTAGAAAATTGTTTCAATTCTTATTGCAGCATAAGCTACTGAATCCTTAGCAATAGTCAAAATCCAGCAATGTAGTTAGCTTCCTCAAAGATTCAAGAAGACAATTTGAAAATGTTTTCATCAATTTTTCTTCACACATTTGTACCATATTGTAAATTTGGGAGTATTACACAGATATTCTGAGGAGCTCTCAAGACAGAATACTATACTATTAACTGTACTAATTAAGTACCTTGAAACCTCAGTGAGGCTCACAAAAAGAAACAGTTGAGTAATCTCTACTTGTGTCATAATTTAAGACACTAAGAAAGCATATGGATCACAAGGAAAAAAAGTAATATCACACTGTATAAAGGCAATTTGTATTTGCTGTTTTTTTTAATGGTGAGATCCAATACCAACTGTCATTTTACAGATATGGAAGCAATTATTAGAAGTATTAAGAATGAAGCAGTAGTTTTATGGCTGTTTTTTGGTAGACATCAAAGCAGGTAATAAGACAATTTAGGTATCTTGGGTAAAGCTGACTAAAGAGTACTGTCACATGACATGATAGGAGACTAAAGAAGACAGGAAACGATCAGTAATACAAATTCAGCAGTAGTTATAATTTTTGGCAGCAGAATGAGGTTTAAGGAAAAAAAATCTCTAAATTATAGGTAATAGATGGAAGGATATATGAGGGACTACAGAAAAAAAATTCTGTGTTTTCTGAGCAAGTGGTGAGACAGATCATTTAGGTTAATTCAAACAAGAGGTTTAAGTCAATAGTCAGAGGCATGGAAAAACTCCAAATGTCTTCTTTCTAAACAAAGACAGTCAATATTTACTTATAAACAGCGTATTTCTTTAAAAATCTAAATACTTTTGGTTTTTCGCATACATTGACAATATTGTAATTGTACAACGTGTATGTTTAGCCTTCATTTTAACTATAAAAGTACTTAGCAATTTTCTTGTCCCTCAGTAAAGTAAATTTTGAAGTTAAGCTGCTTCTCTTCATAGTCTAAAGCCAATACAAGCACAAGCTACTGCCTTCCTTTTTTAAATACAATATTAACAATATAAACTTATCTTCAGATCAGTCACAGAAATGGTGCTCTATTCTTAAAAAAAGGACAACACAAGTATTTTTCTACTATGCTTTTGTTGTCTTTAACACCTGCTAAAGTGTGAGTAAACTCAGAACCTCTTGTTTACACCAGTACCTTCATGCAAAAGCAAAATATTTTGTGGTCAACTGAGATATGAAAATTTATATTCTTGCCTGTCATTCCACATTAAACATTATAAAAAACCAGCAGCAGGTTTAAGACACTAAATTCTACTACTGAAGAACTGTAAGAGAGTAAGGATTTTTCTATCTCACATGTAAAGGTTATCCTGAAAATTTAGGTGTGACATACCTTGAAGACTTTGGCTGCAAGGGGATCCTTTTCCAAATCAATATCTAAAGGATCAATATCGACTTCCATCAGGTCTTGCAGCAATTCAAGATCAATGTCCTTATCTTTTTCCAATGATGACAAGGGAGGGGCACCTTGAATCATTAAAAGAGTATTAACTCTAGCAAGCAAAAATTATAAAACAAGGATGTAAAAAGTTAAAATATGCGATCAAGTTGTCTTTTTAAAAATAATAGGAAAAATAAGAATTTACTAGTCAGATGTAAAACTAACTTGAAGAATTACTCAATCTGCCTATATTATCAGAAACTATTTATGCTATCACCAAAAAGTCTTTTACTGATATCTTAATAGGTGAGTCAACTTTTTTTTTTCTTTTCAATAAATACATAAGTACAAAATTATGGAATAATTTACCTGTGATGTCATGTGTCAAAGGCTCATCTATGGTTTCCACTAACTGCACTGTGGACTGCTGGAGAGAGTCATCAGAATCTCCAGCCGAAGCTCCAGCATCTTCTCCCAAAGCACTCTCTTCCATAGCTTCAGCTGCTATAGGTGCCAACAACTCTCCTAGGTATTAAATTTAGCAGACAAGTTCATTTCAAGCTTTATTCCCATTACAAATTAACATCCTAGTGTCTATGCCAACTGTCATTTTTTCATCTAACCCTAAATTCTCTGGGGGCTATTTCCTCAAGGGGAAGAGTTCTGAATAATTTTCAAATAATCAGGGTCACATAAAAATGAGCTTTTCAATGCACAAGTCACTCCAATTGCAACTCTAAATCACATTTTTACACACTAATCTAAATGTTATGATTTCCTTGGGGTTTATTATTGTAATTTGTATTGTATCAGCAGATTCTAACATAGTGAAAACCCCACCTCCAAAATATTAAATGAAGAAAGATTCAAGTGCAAGATATCTTTTGAAGAATATGAACTTAAAACAAACCTGCTAGAATATCCTGTAGCATACAAGTCAGAGAATACTGAGCCCATGCTCCTCCCCAAGAGATGTCTCCTCTGTTGAAGTCAGTTCCAACAAGAAGCAGCAATAATCGTTCTAATTGAGTCTCATTTACAATCTCGCATAAATGAATTGTTGGTCTTGTAGCATTTGCAATTCTAGCAAGAACCTATTAAAAAAGAAGAAAGTTAAATATATGCCTATTCATAGTTAGCCCTATGAAGGTATATAGTAACTTTATTTTCTATGATTATTAGATTTTGCTTACAAATAAATCAGGTATTTTTACCAGCCCACACTTTAGAATTTTATGAGTGTAATTACATGAATATATTTTTTTAAAGTTAATTTTTCCATGCAAGTCTGAAGCCACCATAGTGTAAATCACACAAAAAGTGACAGATCAGAAAAACTACCTCACCATAAATGATTAGAAATTTTAGTGCTGCAGCTGATTTTTACAAGCAAACAAGCAAAAAAGCATTAATAGAAAACTAATTCAATGCGGTTGCTGCTGCAGCTACATAGTGATGTTCCATATTCTGTTTACCTTACAAACAAAAAGAAGTAAATCTGCATGACAAGTAAAGTCCATGGACAAGAGAAAGAGTGCCAGCTTTTGCACTACAGAAATGCAACGTTCATGTGCCAGTGTAAAGGGAAGTGGTTCAATTTCTGGAGTTTCCTTTGCTGTTGATACTTCCGTATCTAAAGAAGAACGAGGCCATTCTGCAGTTCGACGCAAGCGTATTAAGTCCTTGAAGTGCTGCAGAAATTAAATTTGAAACAACAGTTACAGTTTAAAACTGGCCTCTAAATCTTTTCCCAATGAATCAGTGTGGCAGCAATAACAGAGACTGTGGAACTTCTTAAAAAAATAAAAGAAAGTCTAAAAATATATGAGAATCTGGAATGGAATTAAGGCTTTATTGGCAGAAATTTGTTTTGGCAGCATGTTATCTTAGATGACAAATGCATAATCAAATTCAGTTCTGCAGAAGTGCCAATTAAGCCTTATGTATGCCATAACACATATTGAAAATACATATTTTCAAAGTTTCTTTCATATTTCCACACCTGTACATAAAGCTA
This sequence comes from Pseudopodoces humilis, assembly GCF_049639895.1. Lineage (NCBI taxonomy): Eukaryota > Metazoa > Chordata > Aves > Passeriformes > Paridae > Pseudopodoces > Pseudopodoces humilis. The sequence goes on along the minus strand of NC_142202.1, from coordinate 36,411,914 downwards.
CAGTTACCATAAAGCAAACTGGATACAAAAATAGTCAATAAGGAAATTTACTCCTACAAGAACAGTGACATTTCAGTTCTTCAAATTTAATAAATCATCAGTAATTTCTAAATTTCTTAATAGTGCCATTATATAAAGTATGCATTAGCCATACCATAAATTGAACTAGTTTGATTTTTGATCATGGCTCTGAACTACAACCTTTTTGACAGAGGGCCTACATGCGATGGAGAAAAGAAGGTGCTTTTATTAATCCTCTCATCCACCAAGGGCATTCATTTAGCAGCTCAGCTCATTGTATCAGCTACACTAGCAGTCATTAGATAATACAAATGCCTCTTATAATCTCACTTAAGCAGTAGCTACTAAAGTAGACCAAAGAAAAGAGCTATTTACTAAGACAAAGGTTTCACTTTCTCCTAAATGCAGCACATGTTTTACGTCACTCACAGCTTGTCATAACTGAAAGTGCTTAGTAGACAATATCAAATAGCAATAGCAAAACCTGCATGAAATGCAACTATCAAGTTTACAGTAACATCTTAACTACAAGTCAAACTACAAGAGGAAAGATCTTTAGTTCAACATGTTTTTTTATGCAACATGGCTACTACAAAGTGAAACTTAAAACAGCTGGACAGCACAGTTCAGCCAGTATCTTGTTTAAAAGATGTCTCAAGGAGCCACCAGTGGAACAGCCCCCTTGGTATAACCTGCTGGAATAAAGCAGAAGATAGTGCAGGAAAGAACAGCTCATGACAAGCACAGTTAGTAAAAACTTAGGGCTTTATTTTTATGCTAGTGCTTTATTTTTCCCCAAATTACTAGAAGTTTTTTTCCCTATAAGGTCCCACACCATGTCAACTCCTTCCACAAACCTATTTTCAGGTATTCTAACAGACATGAGTACTTCTTGATCTAGGGAGTAAATATTTCAAGAGACGCCAAAGTTTGGTAGCTAGAAAGATTTACACATTTTTTGTGTTCCCTGCAGTCATCGCCTAAAATCCTTAAATTTCAGCATCTCCTCTCATAACCAAAACAAATCTTTAACTGCATCAACTTGCAATTATCTGGAGCTTACTTCAAGATGCCACAACTGAAGTGGTGGGTACCTTCAGGAAGCTAAGGAGCTTATAACAAACTTAAAAAATAATTCTCAGAAGTCATATTTATTAGTTTTGGAAGACAGACATTGGCATGATTAATTTTCTGATTACTCAACCAGGAAAGCATCTAGGAGAGCATCATGCATAAAAGCTAGCCATATGAAGTACTACTTTATCCTTCTATTGCTGTATGTTATAAAAAGTTTAATGACATGACTGGCATTCCCAAAGCTACAAGTTTATTAATAATTTTGGCCATGACTACCTAAAAGAACCCTGAAGAATGATAAACTATTTTTCCCAGAGCAATAAATTTCCAGACGGCTGCTTTATTTCAGTATTAGAATATTCTTGATAGCAGCCATGATGAAACAACTTTTTATAATAAGGTCAAAGTAGGACAAAAATGACTTTGCAGGAACAGGTCTTTTCACACAAAGGACAAGAAGTCAGTTACAGTTTAGAGCATCATACCTTTGAAGTAGCCTGCTTTAGTTTTGCCTGTTCTACTAAAAGTTTGTATGATGATCCTTTGTTGCTTTGTATTTTCTCTTTTTCCATCTGTTCCACCAAAGCCTTCTGTTTTGCTTTTAATAAGTTAAGTTGCTAAAAGAAAATGTTAATAGGAATAAATGAAAATTTAAGCAATAAGATGTTAAAAGGATCAGTATGTTCACATGATAGCAATCTTCAGTTCAAACTGTAACTTGAGCTTTTAACATATTTTTAAACCACAGCTTAGGTGCTTGTGCTCAGGTGTACTCAGATTTATATAGAAAGTTCATTATATTTAATGTCCAATAGAGTACAACAGTACACGCCAACATTTGTTTTTCCAGCAGATCCCTTGCCCCATGGTCTTAGATGAATGTCAAAGAAGTTAGGCAGCCTTTAGCTACAGAATCAGACCTATGCAAAAGCAAGGCTGAATGAGTCCCAATGCCAAAGCTGCTGTTTCAAGAAATGAGATATCCTATAAACGAGACATACTTCTGTGAAAATAGCCACTACCATGCAGGAAGTCACCTGTTTATGATGCACAAGCTGCTTTCTGATCTTTCGGGAATACAGTCTATCGAGGCTACTGTTGCCTTTAGTAGATCTGCTCAGACTCTGAGTGTGAAGGCTATTATTTATAAAACTCCACTGGTTTCCTAATGGAAATAAAATTTAAAAAAATTAATCCATCTTATTAAACCCCATTTACCTCTAGAGAAAAGCCTTTCTGTTTCAATGGTTGGCATCTCCAAACACTAAGTACTAACGAGACAAGCTAAATCTAACTCTTGGCATTATTCAACTATCCCCACCCATAGTAGTATTTCTGTGTGATTTTAAAATGCAGTACTACCATCTTTTTTTCATTATTCTTAGAATATATAAGCAGGTAAACAGTTCTGGCCTAAGTAAAAATAGATTACCAGCTTCATAATGCAAAAAAGTTTTATTTTAATTTTTAGGAAAGATATTAAAAGATCAAAATAATAACAGTGATAATAATGATGATGATAGTAACAACAACATATGGTACGTATTATTACTACTACTACTACTATAATGAAATAAATTAAAACCAGACAAAAACCACATTTAAAAATAGTGGATACAATTACCAAAACAATTATGAAGTAACACTGCTGACCCTTTTTCACAATACACAGTGTTTCAACATGGTGCACGCTCAATTGTGAAGTCCTAGTCACAGGGTAATATACAGACATTTTACAAACTAAAATCAATCCTGCATTTTTCACTTGAAAAAATGAAAGAGATTATATTTATAAGGAAATGGGGATGTAAATAAGTAGAAAAGAATTAAAAGAAAAAGATCGCAATGTGTTTTTAAAATCTCCTTTTTCAAATTAATAGAAAATGCATTTTACATATTTGAACAGCTCCCAGAGCAATACACATAGAATCAAGTTTTGATAATAAACCTGATGTACCTGTCAAAAATCGTTCCCTCTCTTTTCCATTCAGAGGTTTCTTGGCTGTGGCTGCTTCATCTTCAACAGTAGCTACGTAATCCAGTAGTCTGGACACCAGCATTACAACCCAACTGATCATGGGAATATCTAAAACTCCTTTAAAATAAACAAATTTCAGTACCTTAATAAATTTCTGAAGACATAACAAACACCACACATTTCACTAGGCCACAACGACTCCATTCCCCTCTTTTTATTTTTTAAAAGGAGAGTTTGAGTCTGAGCACTCATAAATGAGGGAAGAAATCAGTATAAAACTTAGATGCAAACAGAAATGTCACAGTTCTCTTAGTCTGATGAAGACGGAAGTCAAAAGCTTCACCTCAACTGTTCAAGCAAAGAATTAAACAGCATTTTTCTTAAAAGGAGTCAATTTTACGTCTAAATTTCCTAAATACCAAATGCATAATGACAGCTCCTTGCATTAAGGCACATGAAGTAGATATCTCAAATTCTACAGTGTGCAATTCCTCCATCAAGCAGGGCTCCAATAAGATAGTTTTAACTGCATCCAGATGCCTCCATCTTTACTTCTCCATTAGTGTATTTTCAACGTAGCTATCTGAATAAGTTTCAGGACAGCCAAGAGTGACTTCAGACTAGATGAACCACACTGGCAGCACCAACAACTGGCTAATGCCTATTTCAGTCTCACACTTTAAATGCCATATTTTTGCATAACCAGAAAGAAAAAAAACGTATCTTGAGCTTCATACAAGAAAAATCTTTGTGCATACAGAAATCTAAATGAACAGTTCCAAAGTGAATTCATGACTGCTCAACAAAACCAGGAACCTACAAATAATGACCACTTAATTACAGTCATTATGCAAATGGCATAATTCTATAATGTCAATACAGCAAAGACATCAGCACTAGAGGTTACACCCACATTTTCATATCAGTGCACTGTGCTGAGCCACATTTAACTACACTGCGCTTTTCATGCACTGACCTCAAAAAAGCTGTAATTAATTCAAATTATTATTAAACGTAGATCAAACAAGAAAACTAAGGCACAGAAACGATCCATCCAAAATCACATGTAGCTGCTGGCATCCAAGCAGTAGGATGCAGCCTGACTTGTTAACTGCAGTTCCCTGAGCACACTCTGACAGAAAGCAGCCCATCCCATGCAGGCAGAGGAAGGACCCCAACAGGTCCACAACAGGACCTGGACTGGAACCACAGACTAAATTGCAAGAACAGAAATGAGGAGCACTGGTGACCACTACACACCTTTTTGGCTGGCAGAATAAAAAAGGCTTTTGCTGCAGTGTGAAGTACATACCTTTTCATATTTCTGTTAAAACAAGACCATTTATTTTTCTTTTATCTCTCAAAAAAAAATAAAAAAAAATAAAAGCTCTCAGCTTCTCTCCCTCCCTCCCTCCAAGTGTCTTTTTCTCATTCCTTTTTTCCTCTTCCGGCCTCAAAGTTTAAACTTCTCTCCACCCATAACATTCACCTCTTACTCAGATTTTCCTCTGCTTTTTCACTTTTCCCCAGTAAGTTTTCACCCCTTTGACCCTGATTTATGTGTGATAGTTCTCAAATAGGAATTTCTTCTGTCATACCTGATGCTTCCACCACACATAATATTGCCCTAGTACTCACCTGTACTGTCCAGGAGGAAGGAAGCTGGAAGACCAGCAAATAAAGCTCTGAAGTATCAGTTACTTCTGCTTCCTAAAGTCCTCCATGAGGACAACTAGTAAGGCAAGAGCTATGAAAGGAATTGGAAGCTGTGGGGAGAGTGCAAACAGAGGTAGAGGAGATGTAAGCTTGGGTTTGCCTCAAACTAGTTAGAGACTATAGCAGGATATGGCCCCAATAGAGAAAGCACATGGTAGATCAGTGGGAAGCAACAGGACAGCTTCTGACACCAACTGTAGGTGTGTTAACATCAGGACACAAGGGAAAACTAAGGACAGAGGCTCAGCTGGCACTTTACAGATCTCACAAGGCTAAGAATGTTAAACAACTTATCTTCTATGATGCTTTGCTATGTGTACATAACAAATGAAGTAGTAGTAGAGTGTGATGTTTTCAAAAGTAAGAATATGCAACCTTGGGGTAGTTAAGAGAACTCTCAAAGAAAATCAAGTTCACAGAATATATTTTTAGTAAATTTTTAGCATCAAAAAAATGTAAATTCCTTGTAATTACAAAAAGCCCCACAAGAACAAACACCGTGTAGTTTGGCATAAACCATGCAGATACACAGAACAAACTTGTCTTCCTATCTGTTTCACCTCAAAAACTTGAAACTTAGAAAGGATCTCACAAGCAAAAAGGAACATTTCTTTCCAAAACATTAAATTCCAAAGTCATTCACTAGAGCTGTCTATACACTGAATGTTGCACCCCACTCTGCCAAAGCTTCCTAGCTGAATTATAAACAATCAAATAGATTTTGCTCAGGTTTTAATGGGGTGGGGGAAAGAATCTCTTTTAGCACCTAAAGAACAAGAAGATTCATCACATTTTAAAAGACAACTGTGTTTTAGAAATATAGTAAACAAGCAATTTCTTCTTTTAATACACCAAAATTGTGAGTTAGTCTCTCAATTTTCTAGTTTATACTGAATATGAAAATAATCTCCCAAATCAGAAGGCTACCTTCAGTTCTTCTGTGCACAGGTAAATGAGGTTGCAGTGGTGACAGCAGGTTATCCAGAAGATTAAGTAAACTTTCTAAAACACCACTGTTGCTAAGCGATCTTTGGCCAATGCAAGAAAGCAACATGAAGACCCTAAAAATAAAATTTACATATTTAAGATTTTATTTCTTTTTCATAATCATCAAGTAATATTCTGCAACATACATTATATAACAATATTGACCTATGCTTTCATCTGACAGGCTGCTACAGAAAGCAGTACTGTGGCCCAGCAAGTAGACTGGATTTCACATTCTATCGTTGTTAATGTTTATGCAGCATTTTAGGGTGAACATCTTCCCTTTCACCCTCAAGAGGTCAGCAGTCTTCCATATCTGAAACAAGATCTCATCCATTTTATTTCCTATTACATATTACTGATAGCAGGGAAAGAGAGTTAAAATCAATGAATTCTTATATCCTTGAATTAATGAATTTTTAAAAGATATGAAAATACAGATGTTGCTGCTCAAAGAAGGCAGAAAACTGCTAAGCAGCAAATATGTTTGATTAAAATAAAATGCTAACATTTGGAAAAGACCTCCATCAATAATCTGAAATAATCAATGCATACAACATTCAGTGCTCAACTCTACACGATTCTGCACTTCTCTCAGTGCAGTCTTTAGCACTGAATGCCAATAGTGTACCTTTCAGTCTCAATCCCACTTTCAAATACTGGAGAAGAGCAGCTCTGTGATGAGGGTACATTTAAGCCTGGTAAAGCAGAAGGCCGTTTTTTGACACTGAGGAGCAATCCTGCTAGGTATGTGAAGATCTCCAAGCAAGAAAAAAATAGCAAATTTTTGTGGTGTAAGAACCAAATAGGTGCAAAAAATAACTGCAATTGGACATCTACCATCTGCAGTACTTTTTTTGGGTCTATTTCTTAAATCAGTGAACACCATGGCTAAGTACCCTTCAGTCCCATTTCATCAATTCCAACGCAAAGTTATGAACAATGGAATTGCTTCACCGATCCACAGTTAATGTATCAATATAGATTTATACCTTACCTGTCTTGTGGAAATATGAGAAGTTGTTCTGAATTGTATAATTCCTGTAGTACGTTTGAGAGAAACTGACCCCACCACCTTTCACCTCCACAGAGCTGAACAAGCAGAAGGCCAGTATGCAATCGTATCTTGGGGGTTCCACTGATACACAGGTGTTTAAATAACTCTTCACAAGCTTGAGCATGAAAGGTACTCTGCAGAACCACAGGAACCGAGTGCCCTTTTAAGAAAAGAGAATACCACTGTTTAAAGAGACAATGACTTGAAAACATAGGAAAAAGTTTGCAGTAAGTTTTTAAAACTACTAGAATTAGACTTGTTGGCGCAGGAGTAAAGGAGGTGGGAATATATGGGGAGATGGTGATTTGTAGGAAATGCAAAGACCAGGCCATTTAGTCAAAACCAAATCAATACTATGTCAGTGCAAATACCCCCACAGAACCTACTCAAAGCAAAAACCATCACACTTTAGAACAAACCGGCACAGAAAATCACACATCAACCTATCAACACAACAATGTTCTCATTTTTTTAAAATACCACTAACTCCTACTCAGATTTTTCAATTTCAGTCTCCAAGAATTCTTTCAACGGCAAGCTTAGGAAATAAAAATCTTTACTGGATATCAAAAAAAAAAATCATTAACTAACTAGAATTAATTAGAAATACTTGTTTTATTAGCTCACTACCACCACCACTCTCGAAGGAATTTCTACTTCTTCAGTCTGCTTCTAACTGCCTAATCCATCCCAGCATTGCACAGGCCTCAGTGCTCACAGATCCTTTCACAAGGTGATCCCTTCACAATGTGAAAACCATGTGAGTATTCCTCCTAGGCAGTTTTTTGTTACTTCAGCAAACTGGATCATCCCACAGAAGGATATGACTATTGGAACAAAGGAATATGCAGCCAGGACTACACAAAAGCAAGAAGGATCTTGACACCTTCTCCTATCCTTTTCAGGAAGTGGTTAGGCCAGGTTGGTACCACTGGTAAAACATTACAATGTAGGCTGTACAAATCATAGTAAGATGTTTCTTGGAGCAGCCTGGTCTAGTGAAAGGTGTCACTCTCCATGGCAGGGTGTTTGAACTAGATGATCTTTAAGACCTCTACAAACTCAAACACCATTCTACATTTCTATGACTCTACATCTAAACATAGCTTAAAGGCCTCATAGTAGAAAAGTGCAGGTCAAGAAACATAAATACTTGGAAATTGTTTCTAACATGAGAAAAAAATCAAAACCTCAAAAAATACAGACCATTGGATGAATGCAGCAAACTGAGCAAAGTATCCAGTAAGTATCTAATGATGGTGCGTAACTGTTCTGTGGATGACATCTGAATCAGCTCTTTCGGATCAGATTGTTCCTTCAGTGTTTTCCTACTTGCACCTAAAGCTACTTTGAGTCTCTGAACAGCATGGTGAGCCAAGTTGAGTTGAAGCTGCAGCTGAATGCAGTCCTGGTAAGCAGAAAATACTCTGCTGTCTTCTTCCACTGCCTTGTCTGGCTTTCTCAAAAAGTACTGGGCATTGTTAGCACTATTGAGTGGTGGCAGGTCAATACTCTGCAGAAGGATTTCTAACCGATGACAGGCCAAATTGTACCTAAAGGGAAATATTCAAAAAACACAGTTCAATACACATTAGCAAACAGCAATACATTTGACAATCACCCTGCCAGAAGACAACTTCTGGTCCATTGTGAATGCACTGTTAAAACAGATACAGTAAACAAATACAGTGTAGTCTTTGTTACTGCTATAAAGACATTCACAATAACTCAACAGCAGCAGAGTATTTTTTTGGTCTGAAGAATGTAATGAGAAGAAAAAAATATCTGTAATATTATGATATCCCAGTGTTTTACGCTAAAATAATTAGCAAATGCAATTTTTTTTTCCTGCTAACCTGCACTGTATGTCTTCTTGCAATGCAACCATCATTGCCAAATGTTGATCAATTTCTGGCTGATTTGCTGCTTCGCCTTCTCCTCTGAGGGGATCATGCATTAGTTTCAGCTCATTTTCAAAGGGTAGGATATAGGTATGGCCATAATAAAATCCTAATGGGATTTTTGCTCTAGCATTTGTGCTACCATATCGACCGATAACTGTGATCTGAAAGAAAAGGCAAGTATATTGGAACACAATTGTACCAAAACAGGAAAAATAAACGAAGTCAAAAATACATTAAAAGTTTATAGTCAACAAAAGTTTGGTCTGAAGAAAGCTTAAGTGAAAGTTCATGTACTAACAAACATCAAGAACATAAAGGATCCTTTTACCTTCATAAACCTGCAAACTGGGGGTGGCAACAAGTCATGTAAAATAAGTGAATGTGTACTAATGTCAGTAGCCACTACCAGTCGCCTTCCATCCACTTCTTCTCCTAAAGTCCAGATGTCAATGGACAAAGAAGCCAAATCTCCACAAGTGGGAATCAATACATCTGTCAGTAATATAGGTCTTCCAAAATCCAGGGTCACAAATCTTCTTGCTCCTAGATGAGAAAACACAGGATTGCCTGAAAGACCAGTGTATGCTATCCAGCAAGACATGTTACTTTTCAAACAATAAAGCCATTGTTTATGTATTGTTTAAAAGGTATATAAAGGTTTATGCATTGTTTAAAAGGTATATTTGTATACTTCAGACTAAAAATAGCTGCAGAATCCAGAAACTCTCACTACAGCTTGAACACTTTGAGAAGAAAATTTTGGCATAAACTTAAATGAAGCTGTTTTGGTTTTTATGCATTATTTTTGAACAGGTGCTCTGTTCAGAGACCAAACATATTCCCCGAGTCTCCAGGATTTTTCAACTATCACCAAGTGCTAGGTCTTAAACTCACAGATATGACAGAATGCAAACTGAGAAATATCTCTTACTCTGGAAAGCTAAGAGAGCCTGTAGCTAAGCAACTTATTTAAAGGCCCCAGAAAATATTCCCCTTCTTACTAGAACATGTGTCAAAACTATTATTAAGAATTGTGGTTTTACCTGAGTGCATTCGCTCTATAATAATTGACTGATGAGGTGGAGGTTGAAGAAAATGTGAAGCATGAGATATTGCAAGAGCAAGGCCAGATCCAAGTGGATTCTGAGGAGTGGAAAAACACCAGTAAAATTAAGTAAAATCTATGCATTTGTTGTAAGATGTTAAAGATGTACCATTTTGACAACACCTCACTACACTTAGATTTGAGCATGAACCATCAAAATATATTAATTTCTAAATTCAAAGGATTAATAACTCCTTACACAGTTAAGCTAGCTCCAATAAAGAGAAACCATATGAGGTACTGGAACAATACTATCTTGCTTTCTTAAGTTCTTTTCATATGGTATAAATTTAGTGATACAATTTCCACATCTCACCCAAATAAACATATATTTACTAGCACTCAAGTACAAATTAAGACCCTGATAATGCTTATAGCATCTTATATCTCTAAGAAAAATGAAAGAAAATAATTACCGTTCTAGACTTGCTTGTATTTTTGTTATGTGCTGCAAGGTTAACTGTGGGGGGGTCAATGACTGAACCAGGAAAAAGCTGAGCAAGTTCTGCATTAATAACAGCAGAAACTGCTTCATTAGGTGGAGTCAAAGGTGGAGTCATGAAGAGAGGAGTAGTTTTTGGTGTTGGTGGAATGACATCTGAAGGATGAATGAAGAACCCTGGAGCTGCTACTGTATTAGAAGGCACGGAGTTGTGAACAGGACCAACTGCTGATGCTGCTGCTGCCGCTGCTGCTGTTGTCTGATGCAGTTTTGCTTCCAGCTTTGCTTTCTGTGGAGAAGATGAAAGCAATGTATGTAGCAGATAATATTACTTGTGAACACAGGAGTAGTATTGAGCCATGAGTTCAACTCTGATTATACAACTGGATTGAATAAACCTAAGCTACTTTCAATATAGCCAAGCTGGATGACCAACTATAATCTGAAAAATTAAACTATTAAACTATCTATTTAATTTGACTCACAAGCAGAGGAACATGAGTAACTAGATGGAACAATCAAAAAATAATAAAAACCCTACTACTGAACAGCAAAGCAGAGTCAACATAGACAAGCACTAGACAACTAACAATGGCTTCATGACTGGCAGTTCCTTGTGTCAGCAACTGTGCTTTTCATTTCGGTACACTTTTTCAATTTCAGACTGATATACTTACTTATGAAGACCTAGTTTTTATTACAAACTCCCAACCCACCGTTAAAATACACAAAAATAATGTCTGAAAGACCAAAGCAGAACGGGAGACACTCGCAGCACTTGGCTTAAGAAGAACAAACCAAAGCACTGAGCAGTTCCTTCCTCAAATACACTATGGAGGAAAAAAAAAGGCAACCAGCTCTGCAACTACTTTCTCACTTTCTAAGTTTAGGTTTAGCACTAAAAAGAGCCAAATAGCCTCCAACCTGTTGCTGAAGCTTCAAAAGCTGCTGCTGTTTCTCTTGCAGCACCTGGAGCTGTTGCTCGGCTGAGGCCATTGCATGAGAGAGAGACTGCAAAGCTACCTGGGCTGCTGAACTCAGTGCTGTCGAGGCTTCCCCAACTGTTCCAGAAGAGAGGCCACCAACTGCTGGGGTAACCCCAAAGGTACTCACTGGCATGAAACAAACAAACAAAACAAAACATGTATGTAGAAATTATAAAACACCTTTAATTCCTTATTAATTGTTCAGAGTGATGTAAAAACAAGAGAAATATCTTTTTATGCAGTTCTTGCTACAAGGTAACATCATCTTGAGTTACAAAGTATATGGCTTCTAGACAAAGCACATTGATCATACATGTAACACTTGGATTACAGGAAAGCCACCTATTGCTCCGGAATTCTTCCACCACAAAAGGTTGTAAGGTAAAGATGCAAGCTTGTACATTATACTCTCAAATAGAAACAAATGGATTCAAATTAGTATTGTTTAAATCCACTTTGCTTGCTAAGATTCAAGAAGTTTAACTTCACATATAGAAACTATTTAAGGAAAAACAAACCACAGACAAAACATTTCAATGCTTGCAAAACTACAAGCAATCAGTTTGTCAAACAGTGTCATCATGTTCAATTAAAAATGTATTGTGGAACTCCACTAAGTAGAAGAAATGAAAAATTTTATATACCAGTAAACGTACTTGCATCGTCCCTTTCTATTCTAGTTCCATCACTTGTTGAAACACAGGTAAAGTGCAGAGGTTCAACTTCCAGAAGTCCAGTAAGGGAAGTAAAACTACCTTCAGCAGCTGCACAACTGCTTATTTTCCCATTTCCTGAAAGAGAAACATGTATCTGCACAGTCAGCAAATGTTTTCTTGATAGTGACATTTCAAGTCATGAAATGTCAAAAGGGACAGAGGAACTAAATATAATGCACATATTTTATTAGTTCCTGTTGTAGAAGAAACATCTTAACACTATCACTATTCCTCAATATAAATGGAAGTATATTATTAAAATTATAATGCTGTCAAATCTGAAGAGAGTATATTAATAAGTCAAACTGTCAATTGTGATAGAAGCGTAGTACAACCTTTTTAATTCCAGAAATAAATTATATATGGATGCTCTATTCTTTCTACACTGAAAGCAAATTAGCTTGCAAAAATATACTGATGTTACCAGAAAGGAAGAGGAAGAAACTGTCAGACCAACTAATATCATACATGAATTTAGTATAAAACCCAGACTAATAATCAATATCCAAACAAATTCACAGAGTTGTATAGAGGAAGAGATAGAAAGGAGAAAGGCAATAGCATACAAGAAAAGGAAAGGAGTCACTTTGGCTGATGAATATGCTTGCTATGAAAAGAATTTCCTGACAGGTAAAAATTATCTAGTTCTTTAGGACATTGCAGGCCTGAAGATTCACTTATGAATTAACCTGAGAGGATAGACACAAATATGCTTTTAAGGTATTTTAACTCCTCTAAAACAGAAAAAATATCTCATTAAACCTTTATATTTCAGTAGAGGAATGCCACATGGCAGCTTCCCAACTTCAGAAAAATCCATTTATGTTTCTCTGCCTATTTGAGGGCTGCTAGCCTAGATGAATAGTACCACACCTCAAGGAAGCCATTTGAAAGAGGTGACAGATGATTCCTACATGACTGACCCAGGGAATGAGAGCAGCCTTTCTGTCTAATCTCTACCCTGAGATATTCTACAGGATAAGAGAATAAGAGATTCCAGAACGAGGCTTTTTCTCCTTGCCCTAAGGCCACAGGAAATGTAAAAGATACTATGAGCAAGAAAATACCTTGGACTCTAGCCTGGTTGGAAAGTATAAAATCACATCTTCACGAAAAGAAAACGGTATAATAGAGATTTACCAATTCTACCACAATTGCTGATAAACAGACATACCTGATAGAACATCAGACAAATCAATTTCATCTGACTGCACTCCAATACTGCTGTTGTATACATTTTTACAAGAAGAGCCACATATTTCCAAATCAAACAGAACTGGATCAAAAGGTGAACTGTATAATCCATATCTGCAAATAAGACAAACAGCACCATTCGTACAATAAGAACTGATATAAAATTATTTATAGTAAAAGGCCAAGTATTTCACCATCAGCATTTATTATATTCCAAACTATTCTGTTCATTCACTTGACCCATCTTAGAAATTATCACTTACTTATACTTCATTAAAATAACTTAGTAGATGGCATTTTCAAACAGCTTATAATGTAAAGTAAGTAACTCTTTGTTACTCAAGAGTTTTGAAGACGTAATACTGTCCTGGAAACATGACACACAATCACACTAGACATGGAAAACAGAACTACAAGCCTTAGACAATGAGCCACAGCAATACACACACCTGCACATGGTAAATGAGACATTAGTCTGAAGTCAATAAAAACCAGTTTCAAAACACCGGAAGAAATTCTGCCTCAGCTTGTTCTTCCAGCTGAAGTAAGAATTGAAAAATGAAATGCTGCTGGGCATACCAATCAACGCTTGTGATAAATACCTCAACAGAAGGAAACTCGTAACTTTTACTCTGGCAGTGCTGGAGGGAAAAAAATAGCACCGTCACTCAAAGTGGTCCCAAATCAATTAGGGTTTTATAAGCCGAGAAAAAGGAAACTCCAAAGTAGTATCAAAATCAGTGGGGTTCTTTGCTCTTTTATGGTTTTGTTTTTGTTTGGAAGTGGGGTTTGTTTGTGTTTGTTTTGGCTTTTTTTTTAGTGTTTACCGATTCTTATTAGCAGCAACTGAAAAGAGGAAAAATGGAAATCAGGCCAAATTACTAAGCCAGAGTAGAAAGAAAGAATACATCTGTGTAGGTACAGAAGTGAGAAACATAACACTCTAAACCTTGGCAAGAGACAGAAGAAATCTGAAATATTTCCACAAACACACTAGCAAGGGCAGTAAGTTCTTCCAGCCCCTCTTCCCTCTGCCTCCAAGAAGTTTTTCTTTTCTTTACCAGATGAGGTAAAATAACCCAACATGCGGAGAAGGCTGGAATGTTTAAATGTCTTTTTTGATCAACTAATCACGAAAGTGTAAATGTCTACATGAATACAGCACCAGAAATGAGGTAAAAACAGATTCTAGACTTCTCTGATTGTTAAAATGTTTCCATAATTAGCCAGGCTCAGTACTTTTGGCCACACAGTAATTATCAGAAAATGATGAACGATCTTACAAAAGGGCAGATCATCTGAGAATTACAGATCAACCTTCCATTTCCCAACCAAGTTATTTACAAGGCAGCAAATTTGAAATAACTATACTCAGAACAACAAAGGATAGACTTGGTTGCTCTTTGCAAGCATGCATTAGACAGGTGTGCATCCTGCACATCTGGAGGTGTTTCCTGCCTGATCTTTCTGTTGTATGCCAGCCAAGACAACCCGCTCCTGTAAAGTGGCTACTAAAACACACAAAAATGCTCTGACAAAATTCAATGCAGTACCTTCACAGCCTGCTTTAGACATCAGATTTAAACATTCAATAAATCAGTCCAGCTCAACACTTACACTGATTACTTATATGTTTTAAATAGTTTGATTTATTAAGTAAGAAGGTGATAAAATGTCAGAATTCTGCAAGAGCATTGTAGAGCAGAATCAGAATTTGAACATGCTGGAGAGGGTTTTATTCTGTCCAACCAGATTTATTTCAACAAGCATAGTGCCTTTTACCTGTTCTTCAGCAGAAATGATCAGGTTCACTGTTTTAAGCTTTATTAGCAATCCTTTTCACAAAAGGATATAGAAGATACATCAACAAAAACCAAAAAACAAAAACCAAGACTGAATAAAGAACATAATGTGAAAACTGATCAATCATCTTATTCATCTGTGCAGTAATGAACATAAACTATGCAAAATACCTCTTCTGCTTCATGCATCAGAGCCCTCAGCTGGAATAATGTGTAAAATTTTGTGTATCACCATACAAGGAAGACAAGGACCAAAGAAGCTTAAGAGAATGCTTTAAGAATGACTACAGGTCTGAAGAATACAATGAAGATACAAGTACATTCCAGACATCCAGAATTTGTTTAGAATGAATCTACTCTTCAGTGCCAATGTGAGGAGGACATAAGCACTAAAAGGCTTTAATTGCAGCAGGAGAGTTTTCAGATTAGATGAGAGCAGGAAACAGTTCAAATGCTAATGATAGCAATAATTAAACCATGTAAAACCTTACAATATTTAGAACAATTAATTCCACGACTACACGAATCTGGTACTTTCAATAACAGGCTGGAGAATTCTTTTCAGATTTTCTAGAGACAAAACCAGTCTGGTTTTTTTTAAGACAGCTGAAAATGCTATCTAAATCTCCTTTTTTTTTGTTTTCTGAACTGCAAAATCATGTAACACACCCTACCAGCCTTATCCTTGCAAGTCTTACTTGATTTATTGTGGCACATGATAGTAAAATCTCATGAATGTGCAAATCTTTTAATTAGACATCTGCTTTTAGCTGATTACCACATGTTAGGCTATTGCATCTGGGACCAATGACAAAGAAGATAAAACACAATAGTATAAACTCTGCAACACAAATGCACCCCAAAAAATATATAATACAATTTGGGGAAAGAAAAGGGGAAAAGGGCGAAGCTGTGGCTGCCTACTGATTTCTCATTAAAAGAAACACAAACACAAAAACCAAAACCCAAAAATGAGAGTATTCTCTTGATCCATAGACATATAAAGAAAAGGCCCACAAATTTTGCATAATTTAGTAAACTAAATCAAGAAATAGTCAGTCTTTGCTAGAGAGCTATTGCAATCAAATAAGAAATTTGCTGCTACTCTTAAACTACCTATGAGGTTACAGAGTTAAAAGAAAAAGCAAATTAAGTTCCAAGAAGAAAATCAATAAAATACTGTCTAGAAATATTCAGAAAATCTATAGCTCAAATGACACCAAGAATGGGTTCACTTCAGAAATCTTCCCTTGCCATGCAGACAGCTGTGCTCACCAGAAGGTGATCTGAAGTGTCACATGTACCAAATTCAAAAGTGGGCAACTGGAAAGGAAGAAAACTTTCTATTGTAGTTTATTTCTGTTTTTCTGTTTAAAGAAAGTACTTGGAAGCAATTTATATGAAGAAACAACTCAATTCCCACAGAAAGGTGCCATTCTCCTGTCAGGTGTAATTTTTACATTTTTCTCCTCCATTTGGTTCAGTTCACTTTATTTTTCAAAATTCTCAATTTGTCCGGATACCATTTTTATTGCTGTGATAAATCTTCTAATCAACTGCAAGGACTACAGATGGTGAAATAAATTAAGAACTAAGTAGAGGAATGCAGTAGATAGCAGGGTAAGAATCCAAGTGTTAACACCCAAGACTAAGTCTTTATGAAGTCTTTTGAAATTACAAATTTTTAAAAACAAAAGCAAAAATAAAGAGATATCCTCCCTCCTCCATACCTTCCCTTACTACATTTTCTATTAAATTTTCAATTTTTTTTTTTTTTTTTAAATTCTTAACGAACCTCCACCAAACCTTTTGTACCTTGATCTTGCTTGATTTTGAGGAAAACTCTTGCACACAAACCACAATTGAAAGAGCTGTCAAACAGCAGTATTTTTCCTTCATCATAATGCAGCTTCGGAAACTGCTACAAAACTGAACCATCAGAAATTTCCTTTTTGTATCACGTAAATCCAAAATTAAATGGCCAATCAGCTCAATATGTAAAAAATGCAACATCCCAGTCCTAAATTACATCAATACTTTAAATAGAAGTAATTTAAAAGAAGAACCTGCATTGCCAGTAAATTACTCCAGGTCTCTACACCTAGAATCTGGCCTTTAGAAGAAATACATTAAATATATGGTCAGCCTACTGAAAGACTACGCTTTTGTGAAACACTGTGCCAAACTGAAACTATTCTGTATATGTAATTCCCTCCAAAATATGACATGATCCTTACACTAAAAATCATAAATACTAACTTAAGGATTGCACAGACTTCAAATACCACATAAACATTTGCTGATTTAAAATCTGAGATAGCAATTAAATTAAACTTCAGCTTCGTGCAAGTTAAAACCATTTTCCAGAACTTTAGCAAATGAATCCTTGCTCAAACAAATACAGCACAGTGTAACACACCGTCTTTTTCAGAACACCAAAGGATGGCATTAGACAGTTCTCAGGTTTGTTTTTATTAAGTTTACAACATTTCTTAGTACCTTGTTTGAAGTAATGCTTCCATTGGTGTTAGGCGATCCTGCAACTGCCGGGACACCGCAGTCAGCAATGATGCACAAGCTGTACTGCATCCTGCCAAATCTTCATCCTTTACATAGTTCAGCAATACAAAATACCAATACACTGATCCTGCATTAAAAAAAAAATATTTCAGGTGAAACATGTTATAAAGTTTTCATTGAGAAAGCACACTTTGAAAGATAATCAATGGAAGTGATAATTATCTAATGGCTACTGAATACAGACTAGGAGATATTCTACCCCTTCCCCTTTCTTGAGAGACTTCAATTAAGAATCATTCTGTAATCACGTTTCTACAAGTACTTCTAATTCTCTTATCAACTAACACATAACTGAAGGAAAAAATGGTTCCCAAGAGACAGCTTTGCACACTTTTCATTGCTCCTGCTCACAACAATCAAAATGTTCTTGATATATTAAAGTGCTTGGCTAGGGGTCCCAATCCCATCAGAGCCAAGCCATACTCCAGAGCCAACTCTTTTCCTCCTTTCATCCTCTGGTTCTGTTTGCTGCCTCCTTAATCTGTATTTGCTGGAGACACTGCTTCCATACAAATCAGTTCTGAGATCACAGCAGGGTGGTTCTGTACAGAAATACAAATCTCAGCTTCCTCCTTCTCCTTCACTCCCTGTGCATTCCAAACCCTCTGCAGCACTGTGTTATGTTTTGACCTGGGTGGTAGTACGACAAGCCTTTTGGAATGCAAACTAATTTTTCTGCAAGACCCACTGGTTATGCCAAGCTAGGAACAATTCAACGACGTCCTAGTGTGAAAAGCAGGCCTTGCCACCCAAAATACAAGGGTGTAGTCATCTTCCCATTCCATCTGGCACTCCAGATGCTTCAAGAAGGTGCTAAGAGACCGTTACACTGCAATATAGATGAAAAGGAAATTTAATTTGGTTAAAATTTCCTTGTAGTGCAGAAGAATCAGAAGTGGATTGCTAGTTGGACATCATTCTGATAGCCAAGTTTCCTGGCTATCTCCTAATCATAAAAAAATAACAGACCACCCTGACTGTCACTTACATCAACAGAATCTGTTGTAGCTAAACATCTCTCAGAATTCTTAGAAAACTTACTTAGGCTCTTCCAAAAATGTCAGCCTTAATGCTCTGGTTTAAGCAAGCTTATTTGCTTAAAATTCCACCAACTGCAAAGCCTACTTCATGACCAGCTCAGTCCAAGGAGCATTTTGTACTAACTGAACAATACCTCATTTTAATTTCACAAGGGAGTCTAATACAATTTGAAACAACAAATGCGCAGTATACATTTACAACAAACACTGCATACGTACCACCTGTGGCAGCAGCAGGCAAAAGAGGCATATTGTCGAGTAAAGCTTTTAGAAGAACTGATCCAAACCCTTGTTGACTCGGGTCACACCTGCCATTGCTAAAAAAAAAAAACAACACAGACACTTTAACATTTAAGAAAGTAAGAATGAAGGATAAAATCTCCTCCAGAAGATGAAGCTGAAAGACTGATGTTTTTTGCCGTCATACCCTAAACACATATTTCCTGAACAGAACATTTACCAGATCTTGTTGCTTTATGAATTTAATGTCAAAGTGTAACAAACACAACGTTCAGTTTAGAATGCATGCAAATCCCCCAAATACATGTAAAACTGAAATAAATTTAAAAAAAAATATGCAGGTAATTAGCACTCACCTGATGCATAGTGCAAGAAATCGTGCACATTTGTGAGCTATGCTCCGCCCAGCTTCAAAGAAGCAAACACGTATAATATCAGAGACGCATTTACGTGTTTTAGAAAGCAAACTGTCATTTCCCTCCTTTGAGCTGTGAAAACAAGTTGCATACTTTAGAGAATTATATAAAACTATTTTTTTAAACTAAACTGATACTGAGAAATAGCCATGATAATTTGAACATAATTCCTCTCTCACCTGCCAGGGCCATTTGAATACACTCCGGCCAACCAACAAAGCGTGTCGAGTACTAGACTCTGAGCATGTTCTGTAGTCAGACCCTCCTCTGTCTTCTTGCAAAGAGCAGTGAGCAGCTTCTCATGGAACTCTGAAAACTGTAACATGGCACACCGTTGAACTCTAGGGAGAAGGGGAAGGAAAGAGAAAAACAGAATTATCCAATATGGCCATTCTCCAGCTTTGCATGCTGTTAGAAGCAGCAAAAAAGAGAAACCTGGATGAAAATAAAAGCAGTACACAAGCAAATGCAATACTTTCTTTGCACACATTCCCAATTATCCTATTTTCTGCTCACTGAACATTACATTACATTACATCCAGTAAGCTTCTATGATGTTTTTTCCCCCTATTAAAACTGGTCTAGCAACTTGTAAACCTAAACAAACTTTCACCATCTACAGAACTCTTATCAACTGTTTGGACATACCTCTTTGCCTCACTGACCTCTTCATGCCTGTTACAGTCAGTGCCACCACTGCAGGGTGGCAGCTGGTAATACACTTTAAATACTCTATTACCTGCATCTAGGTCTACAGTACCAAACCAAAGACTTCAAAAATTTCTTTGTTAGCTTGATTTGATTCTAAACGTTTTGACAATTAATATAATTTCTGCCTTAAGAAAAAAGGCAATGTGGAAATAGAAAGAGAGCTTCCTTTAAAAAATGTATGTGTTTTACCAAGGAAACTTATTTACATTTGCTTTTTGAAGTCAGGCAAAAAAACCCACTCAACATGTAATTTCACGCATGGTGTTACTCTACCACAAATTTCACAGCATAGTGCCCTCTTGCAATTTACAGGATTTTCCATATATATAATAAGCTTATAAAATGACAACTTGAAACAGTATCTTGACCTGAGCCATTTCAAGAACTAAGCTTTTTATGAGGAGCATAACGAAAGCTAGTATTTCTTCACAATTAAAAGATACCTACTAACCTTTCCTTTGAAATTGAAGTTTTTTTAAATCTTCGAATTGTAACAGAGACTTCTTGAAGTAAGTCACAGCCTCGCAGATTATCTGATTTTCTTGAAGAAGTAGTGGCTTCAATTTTGCTAGATGGCTTTTCCTTATATTTCCAGAAAAATAACATTCATAAATCATATGGTTTCTGATTTATTTTTATACCTTGTTCAGTGAAATGCAAGCAGTTTGCTAAAATCTCTCAGTTTGAGCATTGTGCCAAAAGAGACTATTTTTATTCACTAATTGCTTTAATATAGAACAATACACATGCACACATCTTCACAGAAGGATGAGGCCTATCAGCAACTGAAAACACTCAAGGAAACAGAAGTTTCAAAAACAAGTGTTCAGAATGTGAAAGTGGCAGAAGAGAACTTTTCAATTAAATCTGCACAAAAGAAACAACTTAGAAATGTTGAACTCTAATTCTTGAAGGTGTCAACACAGTGTCACCTATTTAGAAAGTAGTTTTTAATAGATCTTAATTCTGCTAACAGCTGTTTCATTTTCAGATGACATGAATCATACCAACTCTACAACTAACACATGAATCTTCCTTGGCTATTCATTACCTTGCCTGCTGCAACTTTTGCCAACAATGAAGCAAGTGAATGGCCCTTGCTGGTCTGAGGTTTTAGAGGAGGTATCCTAACCACTGGTCTAATACCACCATTGCAGATTTCCTCTGTTCCTCTGTCATTCACTGCTTTGACATGAATTAAAAATGAACGATACTTGCCACCAGCCATGCCTAAAAGTGGAGAAGAAAAAGGGAGTGGGGAGAATTTGCACAATTTAAACACATTGCAAGTTGTAAACAGAACAGATTAGCCATGTTAATTACAGTAGTTTATCATCTGTTTGAAACAGCAACTCAATATGGTGTTATACAGCAAAATTGGTCAATATAAAAATAAAGAACAAACCTGTGTCTGACTACAGAAGTATGAGATGCACTTCTGTTACACAAGCTTCATGCAAATAGCATAATAAACTAAATAAATAAAGGTTTACCTTTAACAAGCTTTGGACTTGTTAGTGTCAACATTCCAGCATGGCCTGATAGATCAAGTCCAGTAGCCAGCCATACTGGACCACAAAGAATATCTTCCTTGTGTTCCTCCAGAAATGGACACAATCTAAGACCTTACAAAAACATGAGTAATATGGATCTGAATTAGCCATAATTAAGTCACAAAATCTGATCATTTGTATGGATTTAAAATGCACCATGTCAAACTCTGATCACTAAACACATATAATTTGACATAAAAAATGACTTGAAGTTCACTTTTAGACATTTCCCACTAAAATCAATTGAGGTAGATGACAGTTTTAAAACCATTTTCAGTTACATTATATGGATTAATATATGTGTTATCTGGCTTATAAAAGCTACAAAATACACAACTGATGAAATAAAGAATCAATATATACAGGGCCATTAGCCTTACTGGGTTGTTACAGAAGCAGAACACTGTTTAAAAACAAAATGAAACAAATACTAAATTTAAAACAAGGACAGCTTTGTTTCTTCTATGGGAGATATAAACTATTGAAATCATATTCAGTCATCTGCCGCTCCTTTCTCAGCATAAAACACCTCCCTCTGGCACTTTTATCAGCCCTTAGATCCTTCCCATCATTCTTTGTAACCCCTCCTTTCTTGGAGTCATAGAATCCAAGAACGGTTTGGGTTGGAAAGGACAGTCATGCTCTAGATAAGTCTGATTACATGAGAGAAAAGGTGTAAAGACTGTTGAAAGGACCAAGAAAAAGAACCATCGCTCTAGAACTGAGACACTCCAACTGTCAAATTTTAGTCTGCAGCTCTCTTCACTCAGACCCACTCATTGCCTTTCACAGCCTAAGACATTTTGTGGAAGAGTGCTAGTTAACAAAAAAGTTATAAAAACAGGCACAGTCAATGTGATGTGGCCTAGTTATGAATTCTTTATGTTCTGTTCCTTATTTTCTTGGTTTACTGCAGCAATCTCTACAAAAGCCAGGTATTTAAGGAAAAATTATATTAAACTAGCCAAAGAAACAAAGTAAAATATTGCTGAAACAGGCTAGCAATTTAAGTTACAAAGGTGTCATATCAATCTACTTGATTTCTAAATTCAAATAAACATTAATCTGCTTGTAACCACCAAAACTCTCTAGTAGTTTAGGACATTTCTGGTGTGTCTGTGTTAAACTTTTAAGTCATACAGCAAACAGACCAGAGAGAAAAATATCTTTGAAGACAGCTGAGAAATTATTCTATTTTAATGTCTGAGAAATTTTTGCAGAGGAAGTCAAATTTATCATTAAAAGAAGAAAAAAGCAAGGTCCTATTTTAACTGAAGTAAAACAAGATCAATAAAACTTACATTGTGGTTCCTCTACATCCATATACTGCATTTCTTCACTGAATTCCACCAGTCCTGGTTTTCCATTTCTCTCCATTTCAATATTAAGAGCTGGAGATAAGGGAGATGTGATCTGTCTATCTATTGCTCCTTCTGAAAGTAAAAATATTATCATTATTTCAAACACTGTTCAAGGCTCAGGAAAAACACAAGTGGTAGTTTTCATAGCAAAGTTATCAACTTTCTGCCTATAGCAATATTTCTAATACAAACCCACAAGTATCCAAAGATATGCTTTTCAAACAGATTGAAGTTGCAGCAAATAGTTAAAAAAATAGTACATCTAAATGACCTGTAAAGAGCCTGTTTTGTTTTAACACTGCCCAAATTCTTTTCCCCTAATAATCAACTGCAGATTACTCCTAAGCAATTAAGATTCCAGTACTGAAAGTTTGATAATTTAAACTTAAAATAACTGGATTGCTCCTGCTGAACATCAAACATTATTTTGGTAATACTTAAACACAGCGCTTTTTCCAATTAAATGGATCACATGAATTATAGATGAAAAGGACATGCAAGCAAATTAACAAGAAGCATATACAGTGAATTAACTGCCAGACCAAAACCATTAGTTCCCAACCGGAAGAATTATGTCTTTGGCCTTCCCATTACTACACACTACATATTTAACTGCTTCCAGTGCTCCTGTCATACAAAAAAAATGACTGAATAAACTCTGCCCTGCACATCTTCTCTACATCTCATTATCTTAAAATTTTCATTCCTTTCTCTCCTCATGGAAGGAGAGAAATTGGGGGGAGGGGTGTTAACTGAATTTCAGTCTGAGGTTTTTATACATTTCTAAGAGCCATCAAACAATGTTGAATATTACTTCTCCCTAGGACTGGAACATTTTGGTTAAGATCTATCACAGATATAAATTATCTATCTTTGTCTTCCCCTATAATGAAATCATTAGTGTCCTATTATTTTATTCAATAGTGCATAGAAAAAGGCAAATGTCACTAAAGTCCTTTTCCAAAACTCAAGAAATTGAAAAAGGGAAGGAAACAACTGCAATGCAGTTACACTTGGAGAAGAAGTTGGTTAGTCCAACCCTAATGAATAAAAAACAAAAAAGACTTTGCCAAGGCTGCCTTGCAGGTGCTCTCATATTCCCCAGTCCTTTCCAGACTGCCTGACCCCCCATTCAATGCCTTTTCTACCTTGTAAAAGAAAAAAGCAAATTCCAGTATATTGCACGTAAGGAAATGAAATGCCATTTTCTGGAAAAGCTATGTCATGTCTTCTGATCAGTATGCTCTGCTGAAAAGCACTCACAGAGAGATCTGGCAATTTAGTTCACAGCTAAACCAAATGTCTCCAAGGAATTACCACCTCATGGAACTGTTTGCTCGGAAGTGTTTAAAATTGAAGCATTAGGGGAAAGCATTTAGCTTTTCTTCTATTGTTTTGTTCCATAGGTGAAGATTCTCAGATTAATTCTGACATCCAGGTGTGCAAATGGACTGAAATCATGCTGAAAACAAAGCAGGTTTCATTCAGGACAGAAACATGGACAATCTGCTCTGGTTTTCTCTTTGATAGAACAAATTTCTTCTACGTGTTAAAATTAAGGTTTTACGGCAAGGATTAAAAAAAATTGAAGAAACTGAAAGAACACCTGTTGACTGCTGGCCTGCAGTCACAGTTAGCGCTTCTGTCAAACCTAAACCATCTTGAACCCTAAAAGAATAGGCTTTTCTCACACAGTATTACTATACTAGAATATTTTGTTCTTGGATAACAACTAGTTTACAGTATTTAAGGAGCACCTCCAGCACACATTTTTTTTTGTTGTTAAACACTGGGGAATGCTACAGAGTGAAGTTTTATGAAAGCATGTTAATGATCTTTGAAACGCCTATATTCCTTTCTGAAATTTACAGCTGTTACTCTTGTGTTTAAGTGGGATGGTCTTATTTAGCAGTTTAAAAAACAGGAAAAGGGAAGGAAAAAGGGCTTTTATGATCATGTTTGCTGTTCTCCTCAACACGTTTTATATCCAGCAAGCAATTTAATAATATCTGACAGCAAGATTTCTCTGAACTAGCCAGTTCCCAGAAGCTTTTGAAAAAGAGGTGGCCAGATAAAGATAAGCAATTAATGCCTCAATAAACGGAAGTGCAGCATGTAATACCTTCCACTCTAGCAGACGAAGCAGCAGCACATGAAACGAATGCTCTCACCACAGGAAAATCCCAAAGGAGGTACTTCCACATCAAAGAACTGACTTTCAATTTATGTTACCCCCTCACAGGTTCCCTGAGAGCTAGTAAGACACAGAGTCCAGTCAGGAACCTTCCCAAGGCAAGAGCATTCCTAACTTTGGTCTACTCTATCAAAGCTGCAATGAATAAAAGGTGAAATCATTTTGCAACTTTCACACAGCTTAGTTAATGAGCCAAATGATGAGAGAATTCCCAAGGAAGCCACAGGATTTTTTACTTCCATTATGAAAAGCCTTGCTATTTTCTCACTGGCAAACAATCTCCTTCCGTGACTTGGAATAATTTAGTATATATTCTTTACTATATCAAGACCTTAAAAGGGTACCATTTGTTTAATCAATCTCTATGATGATTTACAATTGACAACTTATTTTTAATGACTGTAGTATTCATGCAGTACAGAACTATAAACTGAGTTCAGTCTTTTTGAGCTATGTACCATTATTTGTATAAATGTCAAGATTTTGAAACTGTTAACCCAGTTTGTCTCTCCAATTCACATTCAAGCATGATAACTGAAAAGAGCCCATGATACTGAGAAATAGAATAAATCAGTAAAAGTGTAATACTTACACAATTGCAAGCAATTTTTCTGATATACATCACAGAGAATAATGAGTTTGAGAAAAGAAATAATGTTTTGAAAGATATCCTAGTTTTTTCTTACCATTGACTTTCCCTAAGCCTGGAGCTTTATTTTTCAGTAAAGTCACTTGAATCTGGGGAATGTTTGTGATGTTTGAATTCAAAACAAATTTGAAGTCCACATGTCCAACCATACAGGCTTTTGGTAGAACCAGTTCAAAGACATGCTCATCCCAGCTGTTGCTGTCAGGAAAAAAGAAGACAATGACCCACTGTACAGAGAAAATTCCAATCATGCAGGCAGCAGCACACGGTCCATTCTGCACCTATGCACAGCCTCTTTAACAAGAAGAAAAACTTACTTTGTATTAGTTGACATCCATATGAATTTCTGGAGTAGAAGTCTTTCAAACTTTAAAGCTTTCAAGCTAACCACGCTAATTTTGTGAAGAAGAAGTTGAAACACCAATTGATATGACAGGGAGAAGCAATGTGCACATGAAAGCAGAAGTGGAAAGATTCCCTACCTATTATCTTTATCACAGTACAGTTTTCGTATTACTATAAATACCAGTTACTTGTTTCCATGAAAAAAAGTACAAGAATAAAAAAAACAAGCACAACACTAAAAGAAGATCTATCACTTAGAGAAGTGTATGAAAGAATGATCAGAGGTAACTACCTTGTAATCTCTTTTAAATTGCCCTTATCCATTGTTTAACACCAATGTCACATTCCAGTGGTACAAGATCATCATACAGGAGCCTCAAAATACTATTTTCAAATTATTTTTAAAGCACATTTGATAATTCATACAGGATGGAAAGTGCTTCTTACCAGGTACACACTCAGAAGCCTGTGCTGTGCAAAAGGGTGCAGCTTTCTTTTAGTAAGTCACATTTCTGTTTTGAGGACAAGCTTGGTGTACACTGAAAGTGTAAACTTGAGACAAGTACCCCTCCAATGATCCATTCCATAGTTTGATGTACTGGGGTTTGCAAAAAACAGTTCAAACCAAAGAGCAAGGAAAATAAAACTAATTATGTGTCAATTGCCCCGTTTGTATACATTTTGAAAACTAACTGAACTTCTTGATCTCCTTAGTTTAGCAGTAAATAATTTTTTTAAATGTAACTTTGATATACTTATTTAGTTGTATAACTGAGAATACTAAGAAACTGAGTATGCTGCTATAAATATTTGAGACATCTTTCTAACTTCTAATTCACAAATAGGATTTTAACTTCAATAGCATGCTACACATTATGCAGAAAGCCATTTTAAAATAGATTAAGAAATGGTGCAATTGTATTTATTTCTTTACAGTAATATCCCTGATAGCCAGATCTCCTTCAGGCACATGTAATACAACTTAAAAGAGATTTCAGGTACACGTGACACCAGCTTTCCAGAGCAAGCAGCACAGAAAAACAAGAGATTTTGGGAGGGAAAATGGACGGAAGCAAAAGATGGACAGAAAAGAATTTGTGGTTATGATTCAAGAAGTAACAGTGAAGAATTTTCATCTAACTGTACAAAGAACACAAGTAAATAAAATATAATGAAAATTTATCCCACTGCTCTGGGGGAAAAAAAACCCCTAAAATCTCTGTTAGCAACTGTAACACTAAGTATTTAGTATCACTCATGCCTTTCCTCTAGCTTGGAAAACACGTAATCCATTGCCAAACACAGAGAGATGTTTTGGGATGGTTTTTCATGTCATGCAAAGCATGGATTAAATAAGACACTCAAAGGAGCCAGACTCCTGAAACACTAAGTAATATTCTGCTCATCCGGTTTTAGTTAAAGACCTGGTACAAACCCAGAAATTAATAATAAACCACTTTGTCTGCAGCAGTCTTTTGTAGTCTATGCGCTGCACACAATGCACACAGCCATAGTGAATTACAACTGTTATTTGTCTACCCCAGAAATCTATTTCTGACAGAATTGAACAGCAGATGCTCAATAAGCACATATGGAATAAAGAATCTCCATGAAGGTCTCACATTAATCCAGCAGTAAAGAGATCCTATACCTCTGGAAATAAAATGCCACAATCTTCACAATCAAATTCTGTGATTACTTAAAGACTCCCCTTTAAAGTTTCTTTTTAATATCTTATAGATTACTTTAAGTACATCCTTTATTCATATGCAAAGTTTCAAATTAGTAAACAAATTAATTAACTTCCTTATTATTTTCTCATTTCTTAGCATATCTATCCTAAATATCACTTTTCTCTGATAATCTAATGCAAAGTCATTTGGAAACTCTTCTACATTTGAAACACTTCTAAATCTGCAGCATCTTTTTAAAGAACATACAATCCATACTGTGTTCTAAGCACCAGTATACCATCATTCTCAACTGCAAGATATTTTTCAACACACTTATTAATTCCTTTTCTAGAACATCTCACTGTCTGATCTTCACTGCAGCTGAGCTTTGAACAGCAGAGCCATTTCCAGGGGTTAAACACTGGAAAGAACATTAGTATCTAGCTCTTCCTTCTTTCATGTATTTTCAAATATGCCTCCGTAAGATGAATAGATCCTACATAAATTTGAGATAAAGCCAGGAAACTCAGATGTCACTGTTTTATCCATGCATATTAGGAATTCATGTACCTCTCTTTTAAAAGAATTAACCTCATTTAACTTTTCAGTTACATTACACCTGAGGGGACAATACTGATGTTTAGATAATTCAGAAGGTAAATAAGACTCTGCTTTTCTTTTTTCTTTATTGCACATTCTTTTTAAAATAACAAAGTAGGATTGTAATATAATGCCATTTTCTAAAATACAGTTACAGGATTATCTCTTTCTATGTATTTGAGAAGCAAAGGAATTATCATATCAAATTGCATTACTCATCCATCTAACACTGTAATCCCACATCATGATAGGTATCAGTATGAGGCACTCAAAGAAAAGATAAAAGGAACCTCATATTAACAACCAGAAAAATAATCCAGAAATCAAAAAGTTTCTTCCCAGGTAACTTTTAATTAAGAGCTAACATGGCTTTCAATCTTAAGATCCTACCCTAAGAACAAAGGGACTGTAATTTAATAATTTTCATTGTGAGTCATATAGCAGCTGTCAAAGACTTCCAGCACTAAACCAAAATTTCTAACTTTTCCTCTTTACAGTCCTGTTTTATTTAGCAGCAGGCATAATTCTTTTCCTCTAATGAAACAATATTCATCAGCTAATTTTCCACTTATCCCCTTACAATTAACAGCTGTTAACTTCACTGCTTGCTTCCTTGCAACTTCATATTGATAGCTTTTTACTTTTCAACTGTTGCTGAACACATTTGGATAATCAACAGTTTTAACTGAAAGTTATTTTGCAAGGAACCACCTCTTTTCCGCTTGTTACATACAGAATATTTGACTTATACAAAGCAAAACCACAAGATAAATAAAGGCTTTAAAGCCTATAAGGCATTGCAAATTTTCAACTGTAGCTTATGAACACTCAATTAAAGTAAGTCCAGCTCCCGTTATGTGACAGCCCTGGAAATGCCTGCATCTATTACATGTTTTTCCACCTGGAATGCTTCATTATCACATGCTATCTTTCAACTGTTTGTATATGACATGCTTCTTTTTTTTTGCCCCACACATTACCTCTAGCTTCCCTAGCACTCTTTGGCCATCTCATTATTTTCACTCCATGGCTATTTCGAGTCTACATGACAATCTAAATGTTACACATCAGTGGAACAGACATAGCAATCTGACCTGAAAGACCCTGTGGTGTCTTATGCATGGTCCCTTAATAAAACAAAAAAACTTCTATCTATATTTTGTTTCTCCAAGCATTTCTCGCAAAAAAAATAAACAAATCATTCAAGGAGACTGCAACACTGCTGTAGCTGTATTTAGGAGCCCAGAGGAATTCCACGTTCTAATGTCATGTGTAAAAAACTAAGTCCTGCTACACATACCATGCTGGCAGCTCATTTCAATGAAAACACTGCCTAAACCTTAGCACTACTAGAGCTCTGGAGTGGCTTAAATATATCTTATACAAAGATTTAACTTGACTAGACATAAAACCAGATTCTACCTTCATATTTTAAAGTAAATTACAATACTATTTTTATTTAGGATAATTAGTCACACTGGCACACACAGTTTGCATTTTCTGATTAAATAATGTGCTAAAAATGTGTGTATACATAAGAAGGGTGAATCAGACTTTTACAGAAACTATCAAGAATATCTCTAATTCTGGCAAATGTACTTATCTAATTATGTAATATAATGACCACATTTGGCAAACAAAAATCCAGCAATTCAAAACCTGACTTTTCAATTTGTCCACTAAAATGCCTGTGGCAATCTTGCCACCACCTATAATGCAAACTACCAAATGGGAATTATCATCTTTGAAAACACATGTTCTTAAACTTGTACACTAGTTAAAAACAATTAAATTGCATGAAGTTTGTGCTTGTACAGCTACACCAGCTAGTGAAGCAATGAGCAATGCACACAGTTCCTCATGCACTGTTCCCATGTGTACCTGTCCGTCTGTAGCTTCCAAGTCCGAGTGTGCTGAGCTGCATCCCCATGGTGCTGCTGGTGCAGATGCTGAGGGTGCCGCCTTTGCTGCTGTTCCTGCTGGACTTCCACCCAACAGGGAGGGACAGTGGCTGAAAACCGTGGTGTCAAGGTCTCAAAACGGGTCAGTTCCACCAGGGATGTCAGTGTCTCAAGGGAGAATGGCTGGTCCACCAAAAGATCAACTCCTGAATAATTACAGCACATACACTCATTACTATGTAGATATTTTTCCCAGAACATCCTATAAAAAATAGTTCATAGTATATCAGAACTGCTATAGACAAAATGAACTACAAGTCATATGAAGGTTTTTTAGTTAAAAATGAATAATAATCAACTCCCTCCCCCCAGGAAAAGCACCACCTTCAACTGACAACAACAAACAACAACCACAGAAAACCCCAACACAAGCAACTAAACATTCCAGCCTTGAAGCCTGTATCCTTTGAAGGCGGTTTGCTTGGAATAAATTTTCTAAATACTGTGAGCTCTGAGCATGCCCTGTGAGATTTAGCCAGCAGCATCAGGAATAAGTAATTAGCCAGCTATACTTTGAAGATGTAAAGCTGATTAAACATTTTTTTAATATTCCTACTGACTCAGATAAAAAAAAATATATTTCATGAAAACAGACATACAGAAATTAGTATGCATTTTTATCACTGTTTAAAACATTACTTTGGCCCCTGGTTATCAATACAGACTTGTTTTATGGTGGATTACTAGAACATTGTGGAAGGCTCCCAGTTTAAGTTTAAAACAGGGGTAAGTGAAAAACAAGCATGCTTTATGTTAAACACTTAAAAGACACTGGCCCATGACAATTATTTTGTCTTCTTGTCTTTATATTTAGGCCTTGTACCAAAGAAACAAGGGTATTAATTGTAGTATTGAAAACTAAAATATCCCAGGAAGTCAAAGACCTAAAGAAACCACAAAGAAACCAAAAATTGATAATCAGATTTCTTAGATATATGAAACCCCCAACCAACCAAAAAACCCCAAACCAAATCAAAAACAGACAAAAAAACCCAAACAAAACCTAACCAACCAACCAAAGAACACCAACCTACCACATCTCAGGGAAAATAAGACATGCACAGTGTACACTTTCTAGTATTTTGAGCATCTTCTCTTAAAAATGTGTTTCGAAGGAAAAGCTTTTACTTGTAAAGAAAACATGTTTTTCAATAGGAGAAAGTTTGCTACCTGACTAGTAATGTCATCACCCAGGATGAGGAGATAATAACACACCAACAAAAATACCACCCTCACCGTGGAGCCTGAACCTAGAGAGTACCTTGAAAAACAAACCAGGTTGACTTTGAGGTGAGACACTTGGACAGGCAATAAATTCACTCTCATTGCAACTATAATAATTTCTACTTTTCAATCTCAGAGGCAGGAAAATGCCAAAGAAATTAGAAATGCTTAGAAATTGAATTTCAATAATACAGCAAAGACCATCACTTCTTTAACTGCCAAATGTGAACCTTATTAGCTGGATGACACTGCAATGAGAAGTGAGATCATTGCTCAAACTGTACAACAAGCCTATCTTTGAACAGACTGGATTTTTCTGCTTCATTCTCCTTCCTTCTCCAACAGAAACAAATCCAAATTCAGAGTATTCAGAACAACCACATACATGTAATCTACCCCTAAAAGTGAAAAATTAAGGACTTAACTTTCCACCGCTGTCAAGTATACCCGGCTTCTTTTAAAAATTACGAGACTTTTATTACATTCTAACGAAGTGTTATAACAAGACAAAGTTCTAACAGCAAACTTGAAAACAAGTTTTAAACTGGTCAGGAAAACTAATATTCTTTTCTAATTCACTTTGCAAAAAAGCATTATTTTAGATTACTTCACCACACAACCCCCTCTGCTCCTTTAAAGGAAATGGTAATCTAAGATTGCTATAAGAGTAACTTATTTTCTCTTAAAACAAAAAAAATTAAAATGCATCCAAGTTGAAATTTCAGGATAGAAAATAAAAAAGTAAAAATAGGATAGAAAATAAAAAAAAAAAATGCAAGAAACACATTCTAGAATGCAAACAGTGGAGAAAAATAAACACACAAAGCCCACATATAAAGGAACAATATCTGAGTAGAAGTTTCTGCTTGTTGCAGGAGTTCATTTCCCCAAACAGAAACCTTTCTCTTGAGCTGTGTCTCTGTCTGAAAAACATACTAAGACAGAAGTGGAAGACAACACTTTTTCTTTTTTTTAGTATTTAAGACCAAAAGAGAACACTGATATTATAAATCAAAGGCTGATCACGATCCACACAGCTGACAACCTCAGTACTGAAGAGGTTTACACAGCCCTAACAATCATTCTCTTATATGCTAAGAGTCCCGGATTATTAACTTTAGTATCCTCAAGAGTTCACTTGATTTCAACAATTCCCACCCAGACCCCTCATTTCAGTACTGACTTAGAAAGCCTAAAATATATGACGACTTAAAGGAGGACCTGCAGCTTGTGGACAACCTAAAGATACAGCTACTTTGAAGTCTATACATAAATAAATCAATTTCTTATTCCAAGAAATCATATTCAACGCTATACTGAAGGCTGGATGGGAACAAGATAAAAACAAGGAAAAAAGTTTCCCTTTATAGTATTGGCAGAATTTAAACAGTAAGGATCATCTATTTGACTCATCAGGATAGTCAGTTACCATTTGCTTGGAAGTCACTTAACTCTGCTGATAAGCTACTATACAGGGAGTGCATCCATTGAAGCTCATCTATGTCCTTGATATCTATATTCTTTTTTGTTTTATTTGCCATTAGCAAAAAAGGGTGCAGAAGAAAGTCATAGACTTTTCCTCCTCACATATTTACAGTTTATTTTCTAGTGATCTTCAAACTTCAGGAATGACTTCTTTGGTGAAAAAGAGGAGGAGCAGGAGAAATTCAGGCCTCTAAGCAACTGCTGTAATGCTGCTTACAAATAAACTTATGAAAAAAAGCATCTCTTCCTTCCTTTGACTGACTCTTGAGGAATAATATTGGGGTCACACAAATACAGTCGGCCACACTTAAAATCACATGTAGAGACTGGAAAAAGTCCAAGTGTTTTGTTTCAGGTTTTTTTTTAATCAGGAACTGCTGATGTGTTATGCGTGTACACACCTAGTGACAGACATACAGCAAATACAGAACTTTAACTCTGGGCAACAAAAAAATTATAAAGCAGGATGCTATTAAGTAATCGCAAGTCATGTTCAGATGCAACTTTCAAAAATGACAAAAGTATTTCGATACATGTGCAATTTACCTGTAATGCCGGGACTAGAAGGGTTGGATAAGGGCTTGGTGCCTTCTGATGACTGTTCTACACTTTTGGAAAGGGATCCATCTACAAGTATATCAGCTTCATCGATGTCATCACAGGTCCCTCCAATCTGAAGGAAATGAAGTTCTCCACCTAAAATCATCACAGACAACAAAAGAAGAAAGTTTGGACAGGCATACAGCTAAATTCAATGCACATGACAGGCTTACACTTGAACCGTAATGCAATTACGACAGTACTTATGCAGGACTGTGAAATTGTACAGGAAATACCTATTTTGCCTTACTACCACTAATTTTTTTGGGGGCAAATGCAAGGCAGAACTACAGAAATACTTCAGTTACAAATGGCATCAAAGGTTGGAACTATACGGGGGGACAGGTTTTAAAAGGCACTTAACAAAGGAAACCTCAATAGAAACCAAAAATCCTAACCACTATGACAATTCCCATAATCCAAATTATGCTTCTAACAGGAAATATTCTACCATGTCAAGTGAAGGCCTACACTACCTCATCTGTACAGAGTGCCTAAACTGCCTTTTAAAATTCAATATCTGAAAATTTAAAATTGAACTAATTTCTATGAATTCTCCTAACTAAGGAACTCTCCATGTTATTTCATCAAACCTAGAATTGAAACACTGATCAAGTCAACAGATAAAAATCCAAAATTTTCAATGGACACAATGTATTAATGGAAGTTTGAAATCATTCAAGGAGGCTGCGCATTATTCACCACTACAAATACATGTAGATCAATTCTATCATTTACAGAGAAGTCATAGAAAAGAGTGCAAAGATTGTCAGGTCCAACCATTAACCCAGCACTGCCAAGTCCACCATTAAACCATGTCTCTAAACGCCACATCTGCATCATTTAAATACCTCCAGGGAGAGTGACTCCACCACTGCCCTGAGCAGCCTGTTCCAATGTTTGGCAACCCTTTCTGTGAAAACATTTTTCCTAATATCAAACCTCCCCCAGAGCAGCTTGAGGCCATTTCCTCTCATCCTGTCACTTGTGCTTATGGAGACGAGGCCAGCCCACACCTCACTACAATCTTTTCTCAGGTAGCTGTCCAGAATTATAAGGTTAGCCCTGAGCCTCCCCTTCTCCAGACTAATCAACCCCAGCTCCTTCATCTGCTGCTTGCTCTTCCTTGGACTTGTGCTCTAAGTCACTGAGAAGGAATGTTTCACTTGACTTAATGCTGGGGGGTGGGGTGAGAAGAGCTGTTACCAATTCCCAAAGTTACAAAATATCGAATCAGTATGATCCAAATCAAGAGGCAAATCCAAGCACAGGCCTTACGTTATTTTTCTGCAAAATTATCAGACTAACTTTCAGCATCTGACTAACATTATGACAAACTCTGTTATACAAAATATCCAGGTAATCTGAAACAAAGAAACTTGAGAATAAATATGTAATAAAACCCCAAGATAAAAGCAGGTATATGTCCCGTGCTGTGAGGGTGAGGAGGGTGAAAGAGAGTGATTGAAAGGCACAGGGAGGCAGAGAGAACGTGTGAGGCACAGAGAAAAGATGTGAGGCACAGGGGGAACTTACACTTTTGGGGTTTTCTTGAGATCTCACTAAGAAAGGCTTAAGAAACTTCTCACTAAGAAATGGCTTAATAAACACACTCTTTTATGAAGACAGAATAAGAAGTCACTCAAATTACCAAAATGGTCAGAACAACTCTATGGACAGGATCAGTGCACTGTGCTGTGGGAAAATCCACCCCAGGTGTGGGTAATGTACAAAAGTAGTGTTCCTGGGAACTGTAGGGAAGGGTGATTTTCTCATTATCTTTATTTATTATTTTATTCTATCTTCTCAGAACAGCTATTCCATTAAGCCATTTCTTGATGGGTCTTTTCTAACTAGATCCATTAAGAAGCCTGTACCTCCCCTCTCTCAGGCTCAAACCACATATCCTTGGTGCAGAACAGTACATCTCAAGCAGTCCTCAAGAGTTGAGGGGGGAAAAAAGTAGTTCTAGCAAATAACACTTATGAGTTTCCTTGAAATTAAACAGCTTATTTATTATCAATAAGTAATTTTCCTCACACTTCAAAGAGAATTAGCTTCATTTGGTAGTAAGTTAAACCTTAGTTTGTATATCACTTTGTTTACTGCTCAGCAGCAAAAATTTCCTTCCCATTTTTTCCATACAAGAGAACAATCATAATCTCTGCATTCCTGAAAGATTCCAGCACTTTTCCAAGGAAAAGTCTGCGCTAAACTTGAGATACCTCACTTCCTCTTAATTGTTTTTTAAAAGGTTCTGTAAAGAAGTTTTCCATGAAGTTCAGTTGTACAGCATTAGCCTCTGCTAAGGCACACTTTTCTAGAATGCTGTAGTTGGCTGTGCTTCTGTATCACAAAGGAGGCATTTCCTCTCATGGAACATCCAGAGATGACTTTCTGATGATGCATGCTTCATTACTTGTTTCAATGATATTGTAGTTCTAATAGTCAAGTGGCAGTGCAAAAAATCTGTGCAGAAGTCAATGGGGGTTTTTTGGTTTTTTGTTTTTTGTGTTACTACTATTATTTGCAGCACTAGGCTGAATGGGTGACTCATCCAATGATTTCAAATTCTATCCAGGGAGCAAACATCTCAAGTAGCAGTTTATCTGAAGGCTCCTCTGCTTGCATCACTTTGACAGAGGCAATAAGTATTTCTGTTACACTACCAAGAAGATAGGAAAGATGACATTGACTTAATCAATTATCACTAAAGAGACAAATTGGAAACTAGTATCATTATACTTCCTTCAAAGAACAGGTAACATGATCACATGGTTAATTTAATGTGACAATGTGTTAATAAACACAGTGTTAATTTAATTCTGAACTTTATTTAGAACCTGAAATTTGCATGGATTCAAGAACCTGGTGGGCAATACAAACAAAAGACAAGGATCATGAATTCATTCAAATAAATCACAGGCCTCCTTCAGGCGAAACAGTTCCTGGTTCCAGGAAAGCAGCACTGGAACAAGCTAGAGAGCATGCCAGAGACTACAGCCACTGCAGTCAAAGCCAATCTACTGAGATATTCCTGCACTCTAGGAGTTTGGGAGAAGTGACACCATTGTCATTAGCAAATCACAACCCAATGACATCATTGAACAATATCCAATTAGTTAAAAAGAATTAGAAAACAAAGCCATACCACAGGAAACTATGCACTAATCAATTTATAGTCCCCTCCTTCTCTTGTCAGTTGTTAGCTCTAAATGTGCAAGTTCAGAACACTTGAAAAATGTCATCAAGAAAGCTATCCCAAAACCTCACATGGAGACACTCCAATTTAAACTACTCTAGGAGATTTTAGCTATACAATTCTGCCTAAACAGCAGTTCTGCGAAGAGGTTCTTGTGTGTCAGATTCAGTCATTCAAATTCCTGCTCAAAAGTGCGAATGTTCCACTATGTATACACACATGGTATGTACAGACTCCAGAGCTGCTTGAGGAATTCATCTCTAGGATTACTAGGCCTGGTTTTGCATATCTCATCAAGAAACTTGTGGACTGACTTGAACAGATCTTTCGAGAGGGGAAAGTAAAGGTTGCTTTGTTTTTTTCTTCTTTTATAAGTTTGAAAGGATTGGAGACAGCTTGAGAAAATAAATGGTTGGACAAGGACAGCACCTAAATAAACTCTTGTCTTTCCCTACTTTTTTTAAGAAATCTCTTTGCCATATTCAACAGATATGACTGATATGTGACAAAGATGCTAAACACTAGTGAAAAAAATCATAATCAAAGGCAGCATGCAGGAGGAGAAATTTAGTGAGCAGACTGTTAAATCTCCGTTTTCAAGATGTTTGGGAACGGTGATCAGTATTCTGTTTCTGAATGGGTAAGTGCAATTGACCCTGACTTGAAGATGAGCTCTTAGCATCACTTCCAACACTAATTCTGATGTGGAAAAAAAACTTGACCTCTCTCCAGTCCTATTAGACTCCATTACCAAAAAAGGTACAAAATTGAAAATACTGAATTGATTACTAAACTTCAAATACACTGTACACAGGGCAGACAAAGCCTAATGACAAGGAAGACACAAATTAGATACCCAAACTAAATCAGAAAGAACTACACAGTGTGATTACTACACTATTTACAACTTAAGAGCAAGAAAGCTGCTATAAATGAAAGGAACAAGATTTGGGGGAATAAATTCTCAAAGGCATCCAAGTACCATCCAATTCTGCCAGGCACACAGGTAAGAAATATCACCATAGGCAACTCTGGACATACCAAAATCCTGCCTGGAAAAGTACTTTTTCCCACAAAAGCAAAGAACTAAAAGACTCTTGTTATACTGTAGCACCTTTAAAATGTTATAATGTAACACATTCAAAATTTCAGGTGAGCACAGTCCAGCAACAAGAAACTTTATCTGACCCTCTTAAACACAAGATAATGGACTTTAAATATCAAAAGACCACCCTACAGCTGTATCCCTATTCAAAAACAGTACCTGCTGCCTAGTTTTAAAATAAAGAAATTACTTACTTTCTTCCTTATAATTTTGAACATTATAAAAGCAGAGTTTAGACTTTATTAATGACACAAGAGAAAACATCTGGACCCCCATTCGAGAGCAGATAAAGCACTACACTAAGAGGGATATTAAATAGAGTCTACCTTGGCCAAGGGGAAGAGAAGAAAGCAAAATATGAAGAGATTAAAGTTCACTATATCTGCTTAACGGAATTGGAACCAAGAATATACTTGCACACTTTCTCCCACAGGTCAGGCTCAGGCAATCCTTGCAGAAGCAGGTAAGTACCTGAAGCTGACACCAAGAGGTAACATTCTGAAGTGTGACTCACAAAGATGGATGACGTCAAATGCAGGTCTAAAACATCTTTCCATAAAACCACTCCAGATCTGAGACACCCATTCACACAGAGGTTTCTTTGTCAGTCATATATATATCTTAGAGGCAGCTATGGAAAATTTTTATATAAGCTAATGAAAATAACACATCAACAGGCTGGAGTAACAGAAGAAAATGTTCTGCATTCAGAACTTTCAGACATTAAAGTACCTCTTTGCCTACTCTGACATCCCAAACATGTAAACAGGAAAGAATACGCTGCTCACACCTGAATATTTTCCAACATCATCCAAGCATTTCTAATGCATATATGCTCCACAACTTTCACTTAACATTTTCATATATGTCTTTGGACTACAAGCTCCTTTCTAGACAGAATAATGTTGAACACATCAGTGAATATAATGAATACATTCTACTATCAGTGCATCCTTCTAATGCTGTCAGACTGCAAGGCACCATCCCTTGTTTATTGCCAACTGTGGCAATAAACCTGGAGGAGCAAACACCTCAAAGTGATTTGTGAAGAAGCCTAAGAAACCAGCACTTAAGAAAAATAATAACAGCAAAACCCTCCATCCTCAGCCATCTAGCTAAGTAAGAAATTCTACCGATTTAAAGCAAAAGTTTAAAAGATGATCATTATTCAAGACAAGGAAAATGATTCAAAGCCTATTCCATATATTAATCTATTCAAACATACAATAAGATAGAGGATTTAAAAAGTTATATTAATAGTTGAGGTTCTTGATTTGCTTTTTCTTCTAGTTTTCCTGAACTTTATACTTTTTATGCCTTATTTATAAACCTTTCAGTTCAAGTCATTCCTTATGAAGTGACGTATTTTGGCATACATGTTTTTACTCTGAGGCTTCAGACATAACTAGCATCAGATCCTGAACTCCAGACTTCTAATGGACATTGGCCCCTAAGTATTTATGATGGTTTTGGACTTAATTTCTCAAAAGTGAGAAAAAAATATCAGTGATTGAAATGTTAAAAAAGGAACAGAAATTGAAAGTATCTAAAGACATTTAAGCAATGCAAATAATGAACTCCAAAGTCCATGGTTAAACAGAAAATAGAAGTTCCAAACAGAGGTGTAGTGGGTGTAAATGAAAGATAAGAATAATCAGTGGATTTTAAATTTTTTTTTATTTTTAAAGTAAACAAACCACTATGTTCAAAAGAGGACCTTTGCAGGCTGTCTTGATACCTGTAGCATGCTGGGCTACAGAATAAAAAATTCCCCAAAATTTCAGTCGTCTTAAGGGCAGCATGAACAAAAGAAATCCAAAAAAGCTAATGACAAATTACTAGATGGATATTATAATACTGAGAGATTTACAGCAAAAGTAGAATGATGTGCTTGTCCATTAAAAGGAAGATGGAAGTATTCTCTAGTAGTAACAGAGATGGTGGTTATCTAGGCAGAGACAAAGTACTCCTATACACACAGAAGAAATGCTTCCAGCTCAAGAGACCTGTATATATTACACTCCATGCCCCAAAACGGCATATGTAATACCAAAAGCTACAAGAATATGATTACCATACACACTAACATTGGATGGAAAAATACCATGCACAATAAGCCCTTTAATTTTTATCATGAATCTTAAAACACAAGAAAGGCAAAACAAATTTGATGAAAGAAAGAAATTGATAGTAATAAAATTCTGTAGAGAAAAAATTCTGTTTGGAGGTCTTTTCAATGAGATTGCACTTTGATCAGCTAAGTATAAGGTAAAAACATTATGGCATGGATATGATATAACAGTTTTCAAAGGCAATTAACCTTTCAGTTAGAGTTCCATTTTAACTAGGAAAAAGCATGCATTATTAAATACAGTTGAAACAGTTTAATAGATATTTCTTCAACTGCAGCCACCAAAAGAAAACAATTTAGTAAATATGAATGTTACCCTTGGGAATCTGCAAATATAAATACTAGTTACTAACTTCCAGTGTTTTCACTAGTATTTAAAAAACAAATCTGAAATGCCCACTTCTAGAAATAATTGTAGGTGAGAAACATGGAGCCTTTAAGAAAACTGTGATGTTTACAATACACTCGACTTTTTCTGTCGGAAATAACAAGTAAATCTGATTTAAGAACTGCTCATAGAATGACTTTATAATTAGTGTGACACCATCATGAAAGGAAAAAAGGTATCAATTTCAATTCTTCTAGTAAAGAGAAAGCTCAACATGGTATTGGTGAGAATTTATTTGAAATGTATGAACCATCCTGTCATCCCTCTGGGAGCCTAAGCATTTCCTCCAGAGCTGCATTCAACTGCAGATTAACTAAACAGAACACTGAGACATGGAGGAACCCAGAGCTGTTTCCAGTGTCCCAATGTGACACAAGGAAACCAGGAGCTGTGTGGTGGTTCAAGGACTTTTACAAAATAGTTGTTACTTGCCCTTGACTTACACTCCCCTCTACCTGTCCCCTTCCCCAAAATGCCTTCTGTTCATTTGGAAAAAAAGACTTAAGAATCCTGCATGCACAGTCTGGCTCTTATATTCAAGAAAGTACAATCCTAATTGCAAAAGGCTGAAGCAGACCTGTAGGGTGCTACTGAATGACAATAAACTGGGATAAAGTATAAAAGCATTATCTTCCCTGCTCTCTTGAATGTCATCAATTACAGGCAGAAGCCTTTCTTCTGAAATGGATTTCTCTATCATAGAAATAATTATATATAAGAATGACTTATTTGTTTTGGACTTAAGAAAACCTGTTTCTCTTCAAGAAGAAAGACGCACACAAGAATTACTGCCATTCTAGAGATTAAAATTGACATTTAAGCTGAGGAATTAACTAGAGTCCATGCTTCCTAGACAATTAAACTGTATGTAAATTCAGTGGAATTTGAAATTTAGATTCTAAGTTCTGTAACATAATCCAAATACAGTAAAAGAAATGATTTTTTAAAAATTTCAAGAAAAATCTTACCTTTGGTGCACGCACATAATCTGTCTGTGCCCGAACAGTATATCACAGAGACAAACATATCTGGTTCCTCAGTGCCCTCTTTTTTAGGTGGCTCCACTTTGGCCAGAATTTCAAAGTTTGAAAGATCTAGTATTTTAACATATCCTCCCTGAGTAGTTATTACCAGGTGCCCAAGAGTAGAGATCTCAGATCTTCTCTCTCTCCCATTGCCATTTTTAGAAGTTAATTGTATTTCCTCTACAGGCTCCTCACAGTCGTCCTCTCGATTATCCAATATATCTGGTGGGAGCAAAATCATTGAGGTAATTGTGTCTTGGGGGTCTTTGATATGCTGGATTTTTACTGGTTCCTCCTCTAGAGTAACTATTCTAGTGGCATAATTCATCTTATAAAGCACTAGGTATCCACCACTAACACTTCTCTGTTCAGGCTGAATTATTAAAGGAGTTGGTACATCTGCTGGTGACTCATGCTGGATTACATCAATACTTGTGCCATTCACTACAGCAAGACTTGATTCTAGTTCCCCCTTCCTTCTATTACATAGTGCCGAGTTTAATTTATTTAAATTATTCAAGGCCTCTACTTGATTTATTGCACTCAGAGATTCGACAGGACAAGTCCGCAGTCCTATTAACAGATGAATTCCATCTGCACAAGGTGTGATTGAATCTACACACAGGTTCTCCTCCTCTGCAAACTTGGGCAGACGCAGGCACTGAACCAAAGTCCCAGGCTTGGGAACCATAGAGCTCCACTTGTCCGAGTCCGGAGATGTCAGGTTGGCTGCAGCATCTGCAAACTGCTGAATGTAAGTCACAGGGGGATCCTGTAACAGCAACTGTTCCTGACTGTCCAGCTCCATTTCAATGATTTGTGGAACTGTGAAACCATCATCATGTATACTTTTACTCATAATATTGTTCATCTGTGAAAAGAGTTTTCCTGCTTTTTCATCAGACTCCTTGATGCTGTACAGCAGCAATACAGGCAAAGTCCTCCTTACCAGAGGGGAATTCAGTTCTGAATTAGTGCAGGATTCATTGTCAGTTGATCCCTGTTCCGAGACACTCTCACCTCGAGTCCTGCTTAGGCCATCCAGTGATCTCTGAGAGTTACTGCTTACGGGAGAGGTAGCAGGCGATTTGTATGTTAATAGACCTCCAGCTAATAAACAAGGAAAGGGAATGTTGTGTTGTTCTAGATGTTTTTCCTTCATCTTTTCACTCTTACAGTTGGCCAAACAGGGATTTGCCCCAAGCTCTTCTAGGTCTTTAACGGTGTCCTCCAGGACATTTGCAACTATTTCCCACTGAAGTTTTTCAGGTTGCTGAAGAACGCTGAGAGCTGTTATATCAAGGCTGACTTCCATAGTTTCTTTTTGTGATGTATGCCCTTTAAGACAAAAATGTTTAACGTAATACAAATGCTCAAAGGACAAAATAGGAATCATACTGCATATAGTACTGTTTGTTGGAAAAAAAAGGATATTTTTCTACATCTCATGCTCTTTTTTTCCTCACTTGGTGATCCTTACTCAAAGATGTAAACCAGATTATAGAAAATAAACACATAGTCCTCCCCCTCTCAAAATTTCTGACTCAACCTCTAAGAAAATAACACAAGAACACCATGCACAGCATTGTTCTGCTTCCATACAAAATCTTTATTCAGGAAGAAATACTTTATCGAAGCGCATAACCTTAGGGAAACAATCAAGACACAGGAACTCTTTCTGGCAATCCCCTGAATTTAAAGGGTTTTGTACAGCTGAAATTTGTTCCTGTTCTAAGAAAGTTCTTTTATCTTGGTTTGTGCACTTTATTGACAGCAAGATAAGCAATGCTTGTTGTCAAGTCAGACACTTATTAACTAACAAAGCGCGGTTTCCCTTTTCTCCTGTATGCAATCTCTCCACCACACAAACTTAAATACTGGCATTCCTTACAAGGTAAATCCTTTTCCTTTTTTCTAACACAGCAAATATAATATCAGTTTTGACAGGTTTTTTTTAAAAGCCTGATGGAAGAATTTCCCTTCACCTCTAAACCGTCAGATACATAACAGATCAGCTATAACCTACCTGTAACAGATTCCGATCTGGAATGCTCTTCACTGTCTGAATCCTCCAGTAGGTCGTCACTGAAAAAAATAATGTAAGAATAACACCATGTACATGCTAACTGCATGCTTAGTTTTAATTAAATAGGTAAAAATTATTGAAAAACACAGTGAGTACTATAACTGGCCATTCCTTTTAGCCAGCATTGTTCATCCATTGATGAGTTCATCACAGACACCAACATAAAGTTTTTTTCATCCATTATTGAACTAATAGACCAGATTTCTTTTTATCTCATTCTACTATTGTATTTCCTACAATTCAGGCATAAATGGAATTAAAATGAAAGTCAGTTCTCACAAGTCTTTCAAAGAAAAATAAAACCATACAATCAGAACATCTAAAAATTAATATCAACACCTTCAAATTCCTCAAAATCATCTCTGGAAAGTGGAGCTGACAGACTGCTCTTCAATTCTACAAGGCAATTTTGTAGCTAGTACTGAAACAAGGGATGAACACTGTTGTTGGTTTTAAAAATACTGCCAGATGAATAATTTTGTCGTAAAACTAGATTCTGTTCAAGATACCTTTTCAAGAGAAATAGGCCCCTGAGTAGTTCTAAGAATATTTAAATAATTAATGCATCTGACTTTTTTAAAAAAAAGAAATTATTTCCTATTACAGGCTCCTTACACACAGGAAGGACATTAATGTCTTTGCAGCTTCAGGTATAACTATTCACAGTACCACGTCAGATCCTCAAACTTCAACAAACTGGATGCTTATTCCTCATATCTAAGAAATAGATTTTTGTGGGGTCAAACCTGATCAACCTTCACTTCACAACATGGCAGACACAATTCAATACTTTGATTCTGATCCAGCTTCCCCTTAAGTGGAGAACTGATAGTAAATTGTAGGTTAAGCGAAATGTAAGATGCTTAGTTCTAGGCAGTATGATTGCACTGTCCTGTATCCAGCTCTTAAAATTGGTATAATTCTTTAACTATTAAGAGTTCCCAGCCCTAAAGCTACAGTAAGAGTCCAGGCAGCTGCTGATGTTGCCCATGTCAGCAGAAAAGCAAGCTCCATTGATGTGGTTAGATAGGGAAAGCTGATCGGAAGATCTCGCGTTGTACGGGAAGATAGGGCCCCTCTTTCTCCAAAGTTCTCTAACCCATAATGTCACGGTGATGACGTAGTC
Organism: Pseudopodoces humilis; assembly: GCF_049639895.1. Classification (NCBI taxonomy): domain Eukaryota; kingdom Metazoa; phylum Chordata; class Aves; order Passeriformes; family Paridae; genus Pseudopodoces; species Pseudopodoces humilis. The sequence goes on along the minus strand of NC_142202.1, from coordinate 36,367,234 downwards.
ATAACTCGGTCATATAAAACCTTGCACACCGGAAATAAATGCTCTTCACCATCCACCACATTGGTGTTCGCGTGTGATTAGCCTGACAGGCCTGTAAGTTTAGCTGTCGTGTCACTCACGAACCGGGTCGCTACACCTCATTCCGAGGCAAGACTCCATATTTGCTCTGCACTACCAAAGATATCACACAAGCTCAAAACCAAAGATTTACCTCCTTGTGTATTTAGCAGTATTGTTACTTTCTTCTTAATGCTGAAGTTTAAGAAGAAACATTCAGAAAACCAGCAGGACTCTCCAGACAACTTTTGTTCTAAATTTTCCAACAGTTATTCACTCTATTGAGCTTTGGCAAGACCAGACAAGAGTTCCCGGTAAGACTGCATGAAGCACAAGTGAAATACTATTTTGCCTCACATCACACTTTCTAAGCAGTGGCATACCCTCTAGCTTATCCAAATCTTTGCAACAGGACTAATTGTTTAGAGTCTGTATGTGTGCATTAAAAGTATGCAAGGAAGTACAAATTCCCAGCATATCCACACTGTTTATTTTCAGAATGACATAACCAGAAATTACAGAGAAGCAATCAGAGAAAAGCATGTTCCAGAAGTCCATAAGGAGCCTTTACTTTCAAAACCTGAAATATATAATCCATAACTAAAATGAGAAGCTGATCCTAAACTTATATTCCTATCTCTTTTTACTCTGCCTCTGAAACCTGAGCGTAGGGCAGCAATGAGATCTGCAATTTCTCTGCTAGTGGAGTATGAAACTGGAACAGCAGGAAACTGATTAAAAAAACAGAAATTTAGATTAGTCTTTTTCAAGTGCTGAATTGTGGACAAATACAGAGTGACTAAAAATATTATTTCCATGAAAAGGAAATTACCAATCTTGTATTTCACAAAGCATGACTTTGCCAAAATGGCCTTTACCACTTACACAGAAGCATTTCATATTTCTCATTTGGTAGAGACCAAATGAGCATACCTGTCTCCTTCTAGTTTTGGTATGTCTGAGCAGCTAGAGGAATCTTCTAACCATGCCAGCGTTGGTCTCCTTGAGTCAACCCCTGAGCTCTGTTCTCCTGATAACATAAGTTGCTGCACAATAGCAGGATCATATGCATTGATTTCAAATTTTAAGTGGACCTGAGAAATAACAACAAAAAACAGAAGATGTATTTGATTTCGAATCAAGATATGCCTGATCGGTAAACAGTTTATGAAAAATGATTGTTTATATTGCATACCTTCATAAGTTTGGAAACATCCCATATGCAGATCTTTCCTCGTTTTGTTGCAGCAGCTAGAAAATGAGGGCAACTTCCAGATCCAAAGCAGGTTATTCTGTCAGTGCCATCTGTGCAGGGAAATTGTGCTGGACTTGTTGCCAGTGTGACCGAAAGAGGTACATTCTGAGTGTGCTCACCCTTGACAAATGGGCAATTTGGGGAATGTCTCTCATGTTCAGACCTTTCCAGATTAAAAACAAACACAGAAAATATTGATTTTTTTACTGTGAAAACTACACACAGCATTTACAAGCTAAGCCCCAGAAGTGAAACTGAAACAGAACTGTATGAAATGTACTGCAGTCAACCATACAAGAGAGCTCTGAAGTTACTAACACAGCTTTCCCTGCTGATTCTCAACAGTAGACTGTATTAAAGACTTTGATCAATCAATGCACATTCATATTCAAAATTATCAATTTACACAATGTTCTTAATATAATTAGTCCATTAAAAAAAAAATTGTTCTATAAGCAGTAGCCAATCATGTCCCCATAAAGCCCAGATTAAATTAACGTACATTAAAACTCTAATGTTATGAGTAACTTTAGAAGCAACGTCCTGTTTTTCATTCTATATTCACAATTAAAAGAATCAAATCTGAAAACAGTTCTGAATGTCACATTGACCTAGAAGCATGGAAAAAACCTAATCTTGATATACAGCTAAGACAGAGACATGACAAGAACAATTACACAGCTACAAAATGTCTTGAAAATCCTAAGTGAAAAGAGTAGACAAAAACTATGAAGATAATATTGCAAGGGAAAGTTTCCAGCAAGTCAGGAATCTGATGTGTTCAAGAAAAGATTATAAATTATCAACTAATCCAAAAAAAATATTACATTAAGAACTCTTTAATCAGTGTAAGGTCCCACATTTATATCACTATGCAGAATCAATTTTAGATTATTCAGGAAGCTAGTAATGCATACTGAAACTTCACAGAAAAGGCAAATATGGACTACATAGCCATGACAGTTTTTGAACCTGAAATGAGATGTATTCTAGTCACAATCAAATAGAAGACTCAGTTTTGAATATTGGCTGACAGCTCTCAAGGAGCAATTTGAAATGAAATAGCAAATCAGAATTAAGAAATAAAACAAACCACATTTGTTTTTTCTTTTAGTATTATAAAGAAATTTGATATAGTACATCAAATCTTTTTGTGATTTGTTCCATGGAATCATTCTGGAAACTCATTCTTGTCAATGACTTGTCCTAAACTCACCAGAAATACCACTGAGATATGTTGAATTTTGTCCTTTGAAGATTTCTAACCTCTTCAGCACAAAATCAAGTGTACTTCACACATCATTAAACTTACCAAGGTTCATCTGTAGGCTCCCAGCACACCAAGCACACACTACAGGTAAAGCACATGGCTCTGTCATCTCCTGATGAAGCAGGCTATGAAAATAGGAAGAAACACTTGAAATTTATATAGCTATGTACTACAAAACACTTTTAACTAGGTAATAAAGTTCTTTCCCTTTAGTGACATACTAAAGCCATCACATTAAACATATAATAGACCACAATTTTTATATACTACAAAGTGGCAGAACTTCACATTAAAAAAAAAAAAGATATATGTTACCATAGAAGAGATCCAGAACTAACATTCATGCAAGTCATTGGATGCAAACAACATACACAGAACAGAAATTACTTTGTTGTTTTTTTTTTGCAAAAGTTCACAAGGTTCAAAAAATTTAGAACTGCAGCAGAATACATGCTTGGATAAACACGGGTTAAAAAATATTCCTACCAATCTCTTAGGACAAAGTATTCTCTACCCCTCCTCTGCAAAGAACAATTGTTACTAGCTGAAGTAACTGAGGAAAAGCAATCAAAATTTTCATTCTCTTAAAATTTAGCATTTTCAAGACCTCATTTCAAGACATGCAAATGCAATTCCAACATATGAATTCCCTGCATCTCACCTTCTGCACAAGTTTAAGAAATCACCAAAAATTTCATCCACCTATCACACTTTGCAACTGACAGATTGCAACAGACAGTATTGCTGTCAAATGGTGGGAACTGCCCGGCCATCATTATCTAAATCCATATTATAAATATTTTTTTAAAGCAGGAATAATTTCAAGGAATGAAAAATGTAAATAAATAAAAGTAGTGGAACAAAACATTGAGGTTGTATTTATTCACTAAGCCTAACATGTAATGTGATCTAGGACCTCTGTTAGATACAATTAAGTTCTACCAGCAATGTATGGTTAGAGAACTCTAGTGCCAAGCTTACTGCTTTTTTGCTTTACTTGTAATATAAAAAGGATTATTTACTCAATAATCTAACAAGAAGGACAGATTCTACATAACAACCAATTTCATCTCTATTACTGTTAACTCAGATTAATCTGGTATTTCAAAAAGTTTTATATACTGAAGTTCAGAACAGTATTTTCCGTGATCTGTACAAAAAAAAACCAAAAAGAAGCAAACTCAAGACACCAACACCCCTTGAAACTTAAAAAAAAAAAAAATGAAAAAATGAGCTGAATGACTGTCGCCCTGAAAACTCAGCTTCTGAGCTTGCTGACATAGTTTTCTAAAGACATTCCCAGGACACTAACTGTAAACATAGATATGTGTACATTCTTTCTGTTACACGTCTTGTGATGGACATCTCTCACAGCCAGTGCAGTGAGAAAGTGTTATCCTGACCATCCAATCCCTGGCTGTGGTCAGAAACCTATAAATCCAGAGAGGAAAAATAAACTCTCTCTTCCTTTCACCATACCTTGACTTGTGTCCGTGTGATCAATTTATCGCCAGCAGCAACAAATGACAAAGTTTTTTATGGTTTATGCATAATTGAAGGAATCCATTAAAAAAAAAAACCTGACTGAAAAACATCACCTCTTTTCCCCTGCCCTTCCACCTGGGGAACAAACAGTAAGAACAATTAGATCTCTTGCCTGGTGATAGAATCCAGCTTGAGCCATAGGATCTGGCTGTGCCCACCGATAACCCACATGAGGCCATGAAGTGAATGTCTCCCGTCTGTTAGCTTCACTATACATCAAAGACCTAGAAAGGTGAAAAACTCTACATTACCCAAAATTGCCACTTAAAATTAAAAACCCAAACTATTTATAAGACTTTCAGTCCTTTAGTAACCATTAAAAATAGCACAAACCTATAACTTACACATAAAATTTTAATTAACTATTACAGGAAAGTTACAAAGTTTCCTCACTTGGGTGCTCAAAGTACATCCCCAGTAAAAAAGAAAAGGCGCACAGCTACCTATGGATCTTAAAAGCAAGATTAATAAAACAAGCTATTTGATCCACCTGCAGAAAAGCATCAGATACCCAAAGCTATTCTGCATCGAAGGCAGGTGGAGAATCTAGCCCAACTGCAAGAGAGTTGGATTTTTTTTTTAACATGACAACTACTGTAAAAAATTTGGGGTTCTTAAACAGTTAAACAGATATGAATAGGCATATTTAAAAATACTCTAAAGGGATATTTTAGGCTTAACTGAATACATGGTCCAATCCCTGCCCTCCCTGTCATCACTCACCACATACTATAATACTTATAAATTTTAAACTACTACATCCCAAAATATGAACCTCTCTGCAACTCAACAGTTAGAGACCAAAGAAGTTCCTCTCTTTTCCACCTTCACTCAGTGCATGTCCCTCATCTGCAACAGTACATGAGAAATGAGTATCAGTTTTTCTTTTCCCTTGACAGAGCTTTGTTCTCCCAAGAACTAGAGCTGTTAGATGGAAAGGTGCCTTATTTCCTCTTTCTGCTTCTCAGTTCCAGGAGATTTTTGCTGTCTTATAAGAGAATGAAAATATTAAACATTTCCTGCCAAGGAAGTAATCTATTCTAGCAACACCCACATAAGAGCTATCTTAACTTGACACTATACCAGCTCAAGAGACAGATCTTAGGAGAGCTCTAATCAAAATACAATATGGTGAGGTACAGGTAGACCTGAAGGCTTGGGGAGGGAAAGCTAAGAGATGAAATCAAATTCATTAAATTATTTGAGGTGTAAGAAATGATAATACACATGCAAAGTAATATTTGTACAGACACTTTCAAGAAAGAATAATTTATAAGCTTAGAAGATTTACCAGAATTCTAACTAGTCTCCACTTAAGAAGGTTAAAATAATGGGTTACTTGCTTGTGTATACATTACCACTTGGATCAGAAAGAGATTAAGCAGCAATCTGAAGTAAAATGTTCTCTTACCCCAAACACATAGCAGGTGACAAGAGCAGAAGTAGCATATATATGTTCTGCAAAGGTAACTTCCTAAACTTCTAAACCATAAAACATAAGCATGACTCTTTCTTGTATGAAGGAAAAGCAACTGACTTCAGGATACAAAGTAGTATATATTTAAGGCTGCAATTATTACCTTTCTAAAAGTTTATGTTGGTATTAAGAGCAAGGTAAATTCCGCTTGCATTAAAGCTAAAACCCAGTCAGTCTTGTGGAGTCTATAAAGGCTTTGCTAAATTCAATAACATGTATGGCACAGCACACATTAAACAGTTAATTAGCTGTATGTGTAAGAACAAAGAACAGAACAGGACTAATTCTTTGGCAAATAAGTTAATGTCATCTAAGAGCTTATCCTGATACAACTAAGGGGTCAAATTCATCACTTATTTTGTCTTAATATACCTGTCCACAGATCGCCCAGGTCCCACACCAAGCTCTGGTCGTGCGCTGGGTAAGAGGTAAGATAACCTATCCATCACAGAGGATGCTACAGGTAAGGCAGCAATATTTTGATTTATCTTCTTGAGTTCATTTACAATGGCACTGGCGACAGACTTCAAAACATGATGAGGAAGGTGGAACGTAACCGTTGCCCACTAAACAAGAAAAAAGTGTCTGTTTAAAAATTTTAACATATAAACAACAAACAGATCATAAAAGTGTCAAAACCAAAGCACATGTAATATCAAGAAATATAACAACAGAAGCACAAAAGCAACATGAACATAACACAAGGAAAGTTAGTAACTTCAAATTTTTAGCTCAGTTGGGTTTATAAGTTGACTTTATCAGCAAGAAACAAGAAATCTTGTTTATTCTCTTACCAAGTGAAGCTTCACACATAAAACTAAGGAACAGATAATATATTCCCCTGTCTTCAAACAAAATCCACCGCACTCAGTCACAGATTTTGTATATTTCAATGGTAGACACACAAATTAGATGTGGGAATCCATGTTATACAGTACAAAGACAAATTCTTACCTTTGCAACTTTATGATTTGCTGCTGTTTCATGTGAGGTATTTTTTAAGCCATCCTTCAGTTGTGTGATGAACAAATCATATCCCTCTGTGCTAGAAACATCTACTTTTTCTATGCAAGCAGATAACAGCTGCTGAGCCTAAAATGCAGATGTGTAAGCAAAGTTAGCACCCACACTGAGTAACTACAACAGGAATTATGCCTGTATCATTACTCTCAGAAATGTCCTTTGCCAGATTCAACTTTATCATATATTATATCAGCATAATTCCCATAAAAGATCCAGACCTGAGTATGATACTCCAAATTTTATCTCACAGGCCAACCCACAGATAAACTTCAGCAATGGTAACAGTAATTACTACAAATTCCCTCAAGGGCAATATTATCAAATGTTGAAAAATTCAGTCATATAAATTACAACTGAAGATCTATTAAAGCAAGCAATGAGGAGGCATCTATTGCCCAATGCTTTCTCTTCAAAAGGATTCATTCAGCTTTAATGATAAAAAGTGACAGCAAGAACAAAAGTCTTGCCATTCTGAGTAGCTTTGTACCTTCAAAAAGATAGATAATAATGAGAACAACAACATTGCAATAAAATTAGAGAGAAGTTATTTAGAATGCTAATGCAGTAAAGCTGAAAAATTGGGCAAAGAAAAACCCAGGCTAGTTTAGAACTTAGTTCTTAAAACTCAGAAATAATGCAGCTAGGAAAGAATGCTATAAACATCCACTTATAGACATTTTCTTCCAAGTCTCATCTGTTTCCAGCTTACCCCTCTGTCTGCTAACTTCATGTTGACAGGTAAGATTTAAAGGTATGCTTAATGTGCAAGGCACGGAGTATTCTAAATCTGTTGTTAGGTGGGTTAACATCTGAAAAATATTACAGGAACTCTTTCAAGTTACAAATACAGAGAAATATTACCCAAGGACAATGGTCAACCAGTCCTTTAAACAACCACAAACTTGTCAAAACAGAACAGACCAAAAGGCCCCTTAGTTATGGCATTAAGAAGTTCAGGGGAAGAAAGACTGAAATAAGGAAAAACAGCCCCCTAGCTAAAGATGTATCAGAAGAATAACAGACTGTAGAAGTTCCTAAATGGTAGTGTTCTATAATGAATTCAAAACAGCATAGAGGTTGCTTCAGTTTGTTAATTCTGACAATTAGTAATCCATAAAGGTGCACTGCACTACTAGCAGATCAAACTACTTAGAAGACTATTTAAATTAAGTGTAAAAATTAGCAGAAAGGTTCTAGAGAAAACTAAACAGTAAACTCCCTTCCTTGGATGAAAGTTTTTGACCTTTCTATGATGAAAGAGGTGGACAGATGTGTTTGTATGATATTTGCTTAATATTTACTAAAATTTTCCAAGGTCTGGGCTACTGACTTTTAAAATTAAAAGGAAGAACTTAAGGCTGCTAATGTTTTGCCTTCTTCCTCACTGATTCGGTGATGAAACTCCCAAAGCTATTCCTAACGAGCCCCACACTTCTTTTTCTACATGAAGGATCTTTACAGAGAAGGGCTGTAAATAAGGGTCTGTAAACTCTTTAGAACCCAAGAATCTTTGTGCCAAAAAACTGACACAAACTTTTAAGTTATATTGAACCATGTGAGACTGCAAACATGCCACAGCAGACCTTATGGAAGGAAATCCTGACCTCTGACACTTTCTTCACACTCAGACACACATACCAAGATTCTTTAGTAACCCACAAAGGGTATAAAAGTGATGCCAGTGGGCAACAAGCATCAGGAGCCTGGAAAGCTCTCTTCAGAGACCTCTGTGAAACATTTTATTGCCATTACTGCTACTCAAGTCACACAGTTAAAAACTTCACATATAACATACATTCTTGATTCATAGTTAGCACCTGTTATTCAATACTTCAGAAGCACATAAATAATTTACATCAGTGCTGAGGATAAACAAATGCAACAAAATCCTAAGCACTACACTCTTAAGCAGAAATGTCTACATTAGCTTCTCTTAAAGTGATACTAAATGCTCAAAGTACTGTGCCACGAAGTACTGTGTTACAGCTGATCCAAACATGTAAGGGAAGCCAGGTTTGCACAGAAAAAAGTCTTTTGTTAGGCCAGCTGACCTTGCTAGAAAACTTAGATTCCAGCTCTAATTCTTCAAATGATGAAACACCATATTACCTAATTTCATCTTTCCTTTCCTGAAGACTACAACAACAACAAAAACAACAACAACAAATCGGGCATGTCTAACAGGGCAGACTAACTTCTACAAGTAAACATAGATTCCATACACAAGCACTGGCAAAGGTGGGGAAATGAGTCCTTATCTCTGGTCACTAAAAAGTTCTTTCATCTGAAGTAATGTAGTCTTGAGGCATGCTCTTACTTGTTTGAGATACAGATAACTGTGAAAAGCTATGACCCTATGACAGCTAACAACTAAGAAACTCTTCTATTAGATGGTGTTAAAATCACCCTAGAAAGTCAAGAGTCAAAAATGTCTGGTTTCAGTATTGCCGACACAGTTATTTACGTGCCTCTTTTTGTTCCCTCCCTCCACATCTTACCTCCGTAACTGGCAATTCAAGCTGAACCACGTCATCTTGTTTTGAAACAGGCGTTTGCAGGGCTGTGTCCAACAGTAAGATGCCATTGAGATCTTTCCTACATCCTACTGCATAATCGTCCACAAAGATCACTTTATCCACAGCAGAAATATACTGACATTTCACCCGTCCACCTGGTTTAGCTACAAAGGAAAGATAAAATGCAAGATACAATTGGAAAAATGTTTTCATAGAAAAGACCTCTAATTTCTGTTTAGGAAAGTAATGTAACACATTGGCAAGATCTTCTTGAGATGATCAAAACCTAGCATTTTAGCAACCACAATTTTCACCAAGCTTTTATAATTCCTACATTAAAAACAAACACTGCAAAAATCTATACATCCCATCAATAACTACAATAATTTTATTCCTACAGTGGAAGCCATTAAAGTCCTCCTCCTAACAGGAGATCTCAACTAGTGTTTTCAAGCTTAATGCAGATGCCTGGTGTACTCGATACTAGCTGACAGTCAATAATAAGAACTAAATTGTACAAATCAGAACGAACACTGAGACAAAATTGCTAAATTACCATTTAGGCTTATTAACATTACTTCATCAAGCAAAACAATATTTAAATTCTCAAAACTAAGTACAGCATGTAACGTACCAATGTGGCATGTGTTCCTTGAGACACTACAACAGCTCATTTCTGCTCAGTGCTGCATATGTGATGTCAGTAACAGGTTTGAGAAGTTTGGTGAAGGCAGAGGAACACTGCCAGCAGATAAATAAGGAAAGGCTGTGGCAATGGGTATTATCACGTAAAATGTTTAATGTTACTTATCATGATTACGTGTCTAAAGCTGAATGGACTGCAGAACTAAATGTAATCCATGTAAAATGCTACCTGCATAGAAGGCAAACTGCTTTCTATTGCAGACAGAAGCAGATTATGTGTATGTTATAAATATATGGACACATTCTTCAAGGGCAGCTGAAAGTGCTGGATTATCAACACAGATGTCTTCCTGTTGCACAGGAACAGGAGTTTCGTTAAATTTTGCATTAATCATGTCCTGTCCATGTTCTCCTCTTTCCTCAGACACTGGATACTGTTTTTATTATAAATAATTTAAAAATCACCATTTTGGTAGCTAGCACACAGTAAAACACCCAGGCTAGGGACAGCTACATAATTCTGTCATCTTTACACTTTGACAGAATTAAATGGAAATTAAAACTTCTTGAAATATAGGGCACATGAATCTGACCACATTACATTTGCGGTATCCTCTTTAATGCAGGTAAAGAACAGTTGTCAGCTACACTTCTCACCAAGATTTCAGATTTTGGAAACAATGACTGATATACTCACAAAATAAAGGACATATGCTTTTGCCTGCATTAAAGATACTGCAATCGTAATCATTGATACAGCAGTCAGAAACACGTCGAGTCTGGAATCACTTGATACTTGGGCAGTCTTTGGTCCCTGCTCAGCAAAAACAGTTCTCTGAATGGTATATCAACTAATTTCAAATTGTATTTTTGCCAATCCACTGGAGTTCCTCAGACAAGACTTTCTACAGCCAGCACAGCTGCAGGCAAGGAAGTAAACCATTTTACAGGAAAATAAGTTTTGTCAAAAATTCAAATACAAGATTTAACATCTTTAAAAGTGTAAGTTTCAGTAACATACTGGAAACTATTATGCAAGTAAACTGAACAGTATCTGATGCATTAAACTAGAAACCTCAGAAGATTCTGATGGCATTGGCAGACTCTTCAGAGTGATCTAAGGGATAGATAACTACAGGACACCTTCTTTAACACTCTTCTCTCCTCCTCTCCCCTCCCAGAGAAAATGGGAAAAGCAGCTCGCACTTTCTGGCAGTGCCAACACCATGAACACTTGCTTTTTCACTTATTTCTTGTCAAGCACAGGAGTATGCTCATGCCCTGTGACTAGGAGTTTAGCAGTCTGTAGAAGCCCCAGCCATTGTGGCTTTCCAGGCTAGACCACTCTTATTTTATCAGTTCTGTAGTGACGTTAATGAAATCTCATATCTAAAGCAGCAAACAGCTAATATCCTCTGAGTAAATGGTCCGAATCTTTAAAAACCAATGATGATTACTAACGAGGCAGATAACATAGTATTTCTGCTCCACTGCAAAACAAAATAAGAAGTTATAACTACAGAACAAGAAATACATTGCCTACCAGCTGTGATTTTCCCTGTGCTGGCTAATATTCTGGTTGGTTGTATTGACAGAAAGATTGGCCAAATTATCTCTAGAAAGTTATTCACAGTTGCTGTTTTTATTTTATTTGAAGCACATAAAAACAAAACAGGCTCTCTTAGCCTAAGTCAATGGAGCTTCAAGGAAATGATTCCATCAATATTTAATATTTTTCCAAAACCCAGAGAAACGCATACTGTAACTGACTAGTTTACACTGAATAGCCTCTGAGTTGCTGAGAAGCTTTTTTGGAAATAGTTTAATTTTAAAAGTTCACAAAACACATTTCAAGACGTTTCTAATTCTAGTCACATACTATAACATAGTCTACATATGGCTGACCATATGATTATAATAATAGATTGAGAACCAGGAAACCAAAGAATACAGAAGCTATCACTACAGAAGTAGTAACCTAGAAGTTATGCCTGGAAAAGTTAAATCATCCTAAGCATTGTCAGAAGTGTCCTTTTTAACTCAAGATCAATATTTTACAATGTGCTGAAGGACTCTGCCAATACCCTTTGAAAAATATACTGGTGCACCTCTAACATTATGTCCTGCCTGTCCAGCCTAGCTTTACTGGCAATAAATAGTGATCTGTACCTTCACAAACCACAGCTAAAAAGTTTCACATAAAATCACTAAATTACTTAAGCTAGATCATCAAAACCCAAGTGTTACTCCCATTTTAGCCCCAATTGCTTTAGCTGTAATTTATTTTGCATGGTAGGAGAAAAAGCAGACATTCAAAGTTTCTAATGATTTTGGTTTTCAGTCTTGGCACAAGTGAATCATAGTTTCTCCCAATATCTCCAGCCTATCTGCCTAGGATTGAAAACAGAACAACTCACAAAGAAGTCATTAAACCTTTTGTCAGCTCCTACAAGGAAACCTGGCAGGCTGCTAGCATGCTAGAAGTGCAAATCCAATTAATTACATATTACAGCATGGTATGTCATCTATCACAACATTAAAACTAGCAACCTAAAAATTTAAAATAAAACCAAACAAACATCAGATTGCAGAAATCAAGAACCTGAGAAAAGGAACATTTCATTTCCACCTTCATTTTTTCAACAATAGAGAACAGAGACCAGCAATATCCTGTGATTGAAATGTGACCTAAGAGAGTATTACAGAAAACAAACTTGTTTGGAGAATTCATAACAGTCTAAGCAGCATCTGTCATGCCCCCTTGCCTATGGGCACTAAGATGAACCAAACCAATTAGAGAATTAGCCTTGCATTTCAAGAAGTAGAACTATGAAAAAGTTTGTCTCCATCTCTCTTCTAAAGATAGATTCAGCCTCAAAGCTATAGAGCTTAAGAGAAGCGCTGTCACCTGCATATGCTTGGCCATCATCATGAAGAGACATGGATTAACACTGGCAGTAACACCTTTATCTTTTGTGATACTGAAAAAAGTTAATTCGCCTAGAAAATGGCTAGCCAGGAATGGTACTGAAACATATCAAAGTCAGTAATTCTCTTGACAAGAAGCTCTCAATACAGAGCAAAAAAGCCCCTCCAATAGTTTCTAAATTACAGTAAACTAACACTTACCTGCAGCTATAAAGTGAGAGTGATAAACACATGCATCATAGCACTAATTCTATAATGCTAACACCCAAGTCCAGTCAAAGATCTAAGGGAACATTCATTACTTTGATCTATGAATGTCACTAAGTCTTTAAATTAAGAATGAAAGTAATATTTTTTGAGAAATAGAAATCCCATCAGCCCAGTAGAACACATACATTATGTGCATTAATACCAGTTTCTGCATTTTCAATTTAAATTAAAATATCCAAACAATATCTCAGTACTCATTTCAAAATACTGCAAGCATGGGAAAAACAAATGAATGAAGTTTCAGGAGAGCAAAAGTCCTATCTGTTCCATTAATTTTGTACCATAAGATTTGAGCATCAAGCTTAAAGAGAATCTAAAACTCAAGAAAAGGATAGGTTAGTGAACAGCAAAACCATCCTTTCAAATTGACACAGAAACACACTTCCTGCTAGAACCTCACTCAGCTACTTCTCACATTTCTCACATGTACCTGGGATTAAAAAAACCTTATGTATCAGTTGTCCTCATTTGCCACAAGGCAAGTGCCTTTCTTATTGCTAACACTTCTTGTAATCATAAAACCAACTGAAAGTTAGCAAGTATAACACCTAATTACATGCTAGCTAAGCAACACATCTGCCAAGGTAAGCATAGCAGAACACTTGCAGTTTGAGGAAGTTCTGCAATGCAAATATTAATAAAAAAGAGAAAATCCTCTCCTAAAGTTCAACTTGTCTTAACTTGCTATATTTATAGGAATGTATTTTGAACTAATACTATGGAAAAGCACAACTATGGATGAGCTGCAAAGGGTTCACACAAAAGAGGATGAAGAGCAAATCACTACAAGTCTGGTCTAAAAAGGAAGTTGTCTCCAAATTATTTCACATCAGTGGCTCCCAAATGAAACAAAGACATGGTGGTTGTGAACAATTGGGAACGTCATAACATGAAGATGTCTAATGCCTGGCCAAATCAGGCCATGACTGCTCATAATTACTGAATTTATCAGTTAGAGATTCTCCCTTGTTTCTCCTCTTCTCTTCCTCATGTACATTCCCTGTAAATTTTTCAGCAGTGTAGTTTTATCTTCCAGGTCCAGGCCCGGCACCTTATTTGCACTAAAATCACCTCACCAAAGCAGTCTGCTGTCACCACAAAGGCAGTCCATGAGCCCCTCTTTTCCCCAAAACAAAAACATCCTCAAACTTGAGGAAAGGATAGGAAGGAAACTATTCGATGAACACAAGTTCAAATCCCTATTTTAGACAAATTAGGTAAATGGCTTAGTCCAGGTATATACAAGCAACATTTTCTCTTCTAGATTTCACTATACACACACACCTTCATCTGCCACATCAGCTGGAAGAGCTGTCCAGAATGATTTAATAAAGAAAAAACACACCAGAGCTGAAGCAGGAAAGAAAATTCAAAATATTATCCAAACAGCAAGAATGCTGAAGGAGACAAATACCGGGATTTGCATGACAAGTGCCTTCAAACCCACTTATTTGCAAAAACTGGATTTAGTTAATAAAAAACAAGACATATGATCTAAAATTTATCTTTTCCTTTAGCAAAAAGCAGGACAGAGTTGCTTTGGTATCATTATATTATTATATACAGTTTCATTATATGATAGCTGGTTTTAATAATCCTTATTAATAGGAAGATGTGTTATCTGGGCCAAAGCACTGGAGACTGCCACATGAATATTAACTAGACGTGTCTGATCAAGCAACTACTAAGAGACGCTAACACTAACATTTAAAAGGTTTCAGAACATAAACAAAACCCCACTGAGATCAAGACAGTTCATATCTCACTCACTTTGCAGGCATAGAGTTCTCTCCCACTGTACAGACTCAAAATGAGAGTGAATCAGCAGGAGGATGCTGCTGAGCTCCTTGTGCCTGTGCTCTTTGTGTGGTTTCAGATTTCCATGTATCTGACATCACTTGGATGTACAGAACACAACTGCTCACAGAGCTTTACACCGTTATTCCAAGAACAAATTAGAAAAGATTTCACAAGGTATTCTAGAATCCTTCCTGCAAGCCCACATAAACTGTGAGAATGTAAGTCCCTGCAATTCTTCTGCAAACACCTCACAGAGGGCACATTCTTCTTCAAAATTTTTCTTATAGTGAAAATTATGAAAAAAATTCAGGAAAGTTTTCTTTCAGAGTGCAGACAGATTACACAGCTTCCACCCACAACCAGACACGGGCAAGGAACACTTCGCAGCTCAGTAACAGGAAGTTCCCGTTCTTCAAGTGCTAGTCCCATCATAGGATTTCACAACAAAGAAACTTTGCCAGCTGAAATTTTACTACCAGTTCCTCTTTTGGTCCCTAAAGTGGCATCTGAGTTCACCCATTATGTATCCTGCAGTCTCTTCAACAGGAGAAAACATCTCCACATATGGCACTTTTTGAACTCCCAAGACTGTTTGGCAGGAAATGGTTTAGCTTCTCACCCTTCCAAGCTCCAATACTGCAAGGAGATTCCAAGACATCATGCTGGGAGAAGCAGTCAGTTCCCAAAAGCAGATGGGTGGGCTATAGGGCAAGTGAAAAACTGGCTACATTGTCCTGGGCAAAGTTAATAGTTAAGGACACAACACCTAGCTGGCAGCCAGTGATGAGCAGCACCCAACAAAGCCTGATACAAGGTTTGCTTGGATGGTGGGACATGCTGCACCTTTATTGAGAGTAGATGACACCAAAGGGACATGACTGATACAAAGGGGCAACTGATACATTAAATGGCAGGGCTGCCTTATACAAGGATCTCAGACAGAGGAATGTCTTGACACAAATCTCCTGATGTTCAGTGAAGACAAATGCAAGGTCTTATACCCAGAATGGGATATAACCCCATACATCAAGAGAAGCTGGGGACCTATTGCCTGGGTGGCAATCCAACAGAAAGAACTTGGGGATCCTGATGGACAGGATGAACGAGAGGCAGCAATGCATCCTCTCAGCCACAAACTGTTACCATAGAGGGGACCATGGGAAAAGATCAATCTCTAATCAGCAATAAGACCACATCCAGAATATCAGTTCCATCTTTGCTTCTCCATCTGAGATATCGGCACACATGTGACAGACCCACGAATGGTGGTACTAAGTTAGAGGGCTAGAGCATACAACACGTGGGGAAAGACTAAGATAACTGGGCTTATCTTACCAAGAAAAAATGGTTTAGGAGAAAATTTAACAGCAGTCTTCCATTACTACAGCAGTATTTCAAACACTATTTTAGACTGCTGAGAACTTTCTCTTTTGGACATCGCTTTAAAAAAAAAAATACTAAACAGAGAAGCAGCATAGTGAATCAGAGCAAAATGTTCATAATCCCAAGACAAAGACTTTGCCCAAGACAGTGGTCTAAATCAAGTGGTTAGTGAAGAATTTAAGAAAGGTAATCTACACAATGGTTCTTTCCTCTAACACTCTCAGCAGCCCCAGTCAATTTGCACTTAGGGACCTTCTGACCCAAAAGGAATTTTGATTATTATAATGACCTTTGACAGGTTTTTCCTCTATCACTTTGTCCAACACTGTTTTAATTCCACAAACATATAGCATCCACAATGCCCTCTAGTCAGGAGCTCCATATTTTACTGTTTCTCATAGCTACTTCTTTTGATCCCTCAGCTCCTGTACTTGAATAATCAACTCCCAATTTTTCATTTTCCACATGCTCTCACTCTCTTAACTCCCCATGCTTAATCATCCCCATCATCTTTTTCAGACTGAATACTGTTTCACATACATAAACCATTCCACACCTTAAGTTTCTGGTTCTGTTACACACTTTTTGAGAAAGAAATACTGCACTTATAGACATTGAAAAATGACATATAATCGGATGAGTTCTTGACAACTTCTCTGGCATTTGCTTATATGGTAACAACTGAGCATTCAGCTGGTATTTCATATTCCTAGCACAATTCCAAGATCTCATTCTGGCATTGTGAGTTAGTTCAGACTCCAGTACGTACACCAGGCTACAATGCCACTAAATTCTTTTGAGTATTTCAAGTTTATTAAATGCATTCTCATATTCTCCTAGTAACTACTTCTACAGGAAAGCTGAAGTAGAACAGACTAGATCCATGCACATTTAAGTTATATTTAAAAGTGAAACTATTCTTTAGGATTCCTTTTCAAACTCTTCAGACAAGCTGGAAAAATTAAAAGGCCTTTTACACTTTAAACATGTATTTGCAGTGTAAGAATATTTGAACATGGTGATCACATAAGTTAAACCTCAGTTCTGTCACTAAAGAAGGACATTCAGAAAAGCTACCTTAAGCCCGGCCATGCCAGGTGCCTTCTGTAGGTATTGGGAAGGCAGTTCCTCCACAGATTCAGAATAAGGACATTTCCTTTCTCATTATAGCATGGGGAGGGAACCTGAGATTATTTGTTGAAGAATGCTGGTCTTGTGACTTCTGGCTCACAAAAGCGGTATCAAACTGAACAGGAAAAATCCACTACTAAAAAAAGTTTAATGAGTAGTGTTACATGTCATCATTTACATCGCAACATAAACCTAGGACCCTACAGAAGACAGGACAGCTAAGTCTATCCCACTATTTCTCCACATTAACCTCACTACCTTCTTATTCTCCAATTAAACACACTATTTCCAGTCTTCACTGCCATCTTCCCAGATTCCTACTTCCCTAATCCATTCCCCATTGTCATTCAGGCACTCCATCATAGTTCTCAGTGCCACCCTTCACCCTCCCAGCTCTTCCCTTCAAAGTTTTTCACAAATCTTTGTTGCCTGTTGCCCAGTAAACAAGGGTTTACCAAACTGTTCTCCTACAGCTGCCAAATGCAACGCCAAAATCCTGAGTGCTTCATACTCAGTCAGATCAGGGAACTGCAGTGGGTCAAAGAGTTTTCCCTCCCCAGATGTACAGGGGACTGAAGAATAGCTGACAGACTGTATGCTATGCAAGCCTTCATTAACCAGCATTTGTGATTGGGTATGTTTCCACTAATACTACTAATTTTCATGACAACTTAAGCAAATTCCCTCTTAAGTTACACATTAAAAAGTTATCAACACTCACTGAATGGCCCTAGCAAAAAGCTCAAGAAAATTTTAAATATAATAGTGCTTATATTGATGTGACAGATCAGTTATTATTTCCATAATTCTACACTTTCAAACTTATACACAATGTTTATTGACTATCATCCTTACCTGCGGAGTGCTCTTTCCCCAACATGCACATGAATCTTCAAAATAAATGTTCTACGGACTTCCTGTCTACTTTTTTACTAGCAGTGTACACTGGGTCCTTAACAAATCTTGATACTCTTCCCAAAGACAAGAAAGCAAAGGACTTGTAAGTGTTACTATTCATCTGTATTTCAGAAATAAAAGAACTCAGGCCAATAGCTGTTCTTTCTTGAAACTTCTACTCAGTGACAAGCACTCATCTGGTGACTGCAAGCAGCCAGTGCAATTAAGAGAGCATTAACTATTTAAAGGACAGCTTTCTAGCAGAAAGCAATACTGTGGCATCACTTAAGAACCATCAGGAAAGGCAACTGACCCATGCGTAAATTTTTTATTTAAAAATATTAAAAAGTTGTGAAAAGTTACTGAGCCCACTGGAACAGATAAAATGTAACAAGCTATCTCACAACATGACCTGGGACAGTCTGATATACTCAGAAGTTGTCCATGAGTCCACATGACTGCAAGCCTCATCTCCATCTCCAAGGCAGCCTAAGAAACATTTTTTAAATATGTCATACTGTTCAGAGAAAATTAAAGAATGCTTGTAAAAGCAAGGATGGACACTTTGTTTCCTGAATTGAAAATAACTAGAAAGAAAACCTGAAATAACAGACCAACACCATACCAAAAAAATCAGTCCTAATCATTATAAAAAAAGAATTAAGATGAATCTTCATCTAGGATAGATTTTTCTCATAGTCTGTCTTATAAAACTTTAGATGTTCTGTTTTCACTTAAGTAATGGATACCAGTGCAACCTTAAAAACACAGTTATAACCATGTAACTAAAGACTCAGAAAGTGGTTCTACTGGGCCAGCTAACTTTATGGTGGGCTGCCAGAAAGGACCAACAATAGGACAAGAGAATATGCTAGATACAAACCACTGATACCAGGATGTTCAGAATAGTAAAAGATGAGGCTTTCAAAGATCACTAGGCTGGGCAAAGAGTAAAAGCCTTCGCCATGCTTTCATTACTACAAGTCCAACAGAGATACACCTGCTTTTTTCTATAATGTTCTGGACTTGAACTATCAAGTTATCTTGTCAGAATACACTTCTTCTACATCTTACACAACACAGTAAAAAACATAACTGGGAGCTGAGCTGAAGGGTTTATTATATAGGCATACTAAAAGCTCTCTTGACCAAAGTTGGATAATAATCAGCACTGAATGAAAGTCATTTTTTTTCCCTTGATATCAATGAGAAATGCCTTAACTACCTGTGAGACAATTAGGGCAGGAAGTCAAAGTTCAAAACCCTGACACAAATCTCAGCACAATGTTTCTTCTTCAGGTAACTAAGAAGCATTTCAGGATTCATCTTCTGCAGAAGACCTTTTTCAAAGTCCTATGCAGAGACCTAGGAAATTTCTCATTATCTGATATTAAAGCATTCTGCAACCTTTAATAATACTGCACTGCTGTTGCACTGACAGCCGTGAATCCATCGGTCCAGATATGAACGATCTGTCAATAAAATGAAAAAATGTTGTGTGATCATGCCTGGCACCATAACATATGCCTGCACTGCTGCCTGCTATAACTTCTAAGTGAAACATGGACATGCAAACATCCCTTTAAAGCTACGTGATAAGAAAAGATCTCTAATTTTACTCTGTTGTAGCTTCTGCAGAAGATAACCCAGATGTGCTTCAACAGAGCCTGGAAATATCAATTAACAGCATTTTGACAGTTTGGCAAGATGCTTGGTAAGTTAGATGGGATATCTGACATACTCTGATTAAGCTAGTAGACAAATGGAGCTCACAGCAGTTTAGAGCCCTTGCTAGCATAAAACACTGAAATCAAATCTAACATTTCACCTATCCTATTTTCTCAAATGCTTAAGGCACCTCATGATCTTAAGACCACATAAATAAAATAAATTATCTCTTTAAAAAGTATTTCACCTAGATTAGCAGTCACCCAAGTATGCTCAAATGCATGGTGGGCTGTAGCACATCACTAGATTTGTCAATAAGTGATGAGAAAGTCTGTGTTAAGAGCAAGGGGCATTATTATTATTATCATTATCATTATCATCATCATCATCATCATCATCATCTTTGTTTCATAGTGGAACAAAAGAATACAAGAAACAAAAAGATGAAAAGAATACAAGGAACAAAAAGATGGAAGAAATCTGCCCCGGTTTTTGAGGAATGAAGGAGAACTTGATCAGTTTTACCAGTAAGCTTCAAACAGGTGAAACTGTTGATGGTGTCTTTAAATAAACCAAGTGTAGAATTGGATGACTGAGCATCTCAACAGTTTCTTCCTAAAGATTATTGTAAGTGCAAATTCCCTCTATGACTTCCAAGTTCCAAAAGAGAATATTTTCCTCTTGTTTTGCCTTCTGCATTGCATGGAAAAGAATCAGAAAGAAACAGAGCTGGATGCCCCTTGAGAGATTTCCAAGGCACCATAATTTAAAGTTAGCTGAAGAAAAACAAGACTTCCTAAAAGAGAACTCTGATATGGAATGGTGTTGAACCTGCTGGCACAGGTGAGCCTCCTGGGCTGGGATCTATTTACTTCTAAATTCTTCTGATGGAGGAACAGCTCTTTAGGGCCTCTGATGATAATGCAGAATCTCTGTTTCCCCTGCAGGAACTGGTATATACGTACCATGAACAGATCCTTCCCTGTACAGATTCAGAAGTCTATATTTTGATTCCTGTTAGGGCCTCTAGAGCAATTTAGAAGGCCTTAGCTACAAAACACTGCATTTTAGCAAACAAGGCTCTGAAGTTACTGCTACATCAAATTAAACTAGAAATATCTACTGGAACATTCAAAATTGTCACTGTCCATCTGATGGTACATTTCAGTTTCTTATTTTAATCCTACCTCTGGGAGTTACAGCACTCTCCCAGTGCAGAAGTTTTCTTACTTTATTTGTAAATAGAAGGGACTGATAAATCAAACACGTCTGAGAACACAAAGAGAGTCACTCAAGACTAATCTGGAAGTTTGTTTAGATTCTTCGGGGTTTTTTGGTCTCGTTGTTTTGGTTTGCTTCTTTTGAGGCCAAGGAAAAGGCTCATCTTTAGTGCTGTATTTGAAGATTGCTCATTTATGCTTTTTTGGCTACCAATGTTCAACTTGAAACTGAAACCACAGAAATATTTAAATGTCTAAGAGGGAAAATAAAGTACTTGATAGACTTGCGTGACAGATTCAAAACCAGTCCTGACAAACCACTACAAGCAAATAAACAGAAACGCAGAACATTCAGAAATCACAGGAATTTCCCTTGCACTCCCAGTCTGGTTCTCTGAAATGCACAGTGTGGATGCAACAGTCTTGACAGAAAGAAAAGGACAACCTTGTGACCAGGTAAGACAGGGCTTAATGTTAGCGTTACCTGATCTTCCCCTCACTTTTATGCGCTACCACGTTCTGGCCTGTTGCAAATGATCACCTGGTCCTCTTGAATAGGCCTACAGGGCTCATGCTGGAAACAGATTAAAGATGATTACACACTTTCAAGAGACAGAGCTGCTGAAGATTCAGCATGGTATAACAATCCACACTGAATTCCTACAGCCTGGGATCAGAGGAACAGTCTCTGCATCACCACATACATTAGATCAATGAAGTTCACATGAGGAACTGAAGCACACAGACCACATCCTGATGTCTGGACCCCATCTATAACTGAACTGTCTTCTGGCTATGAATCTTTTGCCTTGCTCTTTTACACACTGAAGAACAATCTGCATTTCTATTCTAATGAAGGCAGCCTCCACTGCTCTACCACATTCAGCATTCCACAGGTTCAATCTTTTCACAGAGAATGAGCTCAAAGCTTAATATATATTTCCGCAGTGAACTGTGACTGCAAATACAAAACACACTGAGGCTTGGTGGTGTTTCTTTTCCTCCCCTATCCTGCCTTCATAGGAGAATCTTTTCCTTGCTCTGCTTTCTAGAAAGAGGCCTGCTACATTTTTGTTTCTTTGGGTAACAAGCAACAACATTTCTGTCCAACATAAATCTTTTGGCAAGGCAAAAGACCTGCAGCCTCAATTACCAAGGAGGACAAGCAGTCTCCCAGGAGAAGCAGTTTTGATTCCTAGAGACTCTATTTTTAGTTATAGTACCAGAAGTCCCTGAAGCAACAATATCCTTTGGCCTGTCATTTATGGCAGGGGTGGGAGCAGGGACAGAGTTGGTCTACAGGTCGAAGTGTCCAGCTACTACTATCCTGCATTAAAAAAACTCACACTGTAAAGTGCAGGCAGATATCAGAGAGCAAATAAATTCTCTTCCTAAAGACAGAAGGAAGAGAGAGAGAGAGAGAGAGAGAGAGAGAGAGAGAGAGAGAACAACAGTGAACAGGATTGCTAATAGCCGCAACAGACACCAACTGCTGAGATGAACCAGATTTCTGACAGGCATGCCAGTCTGAATCTGTAAGAAAATTCATCTAAAGTTTCTTCAAACTAAACTAAGGTTATCATTTTTTTCCCCAGTAATAAAGTCATCAGCTCTACTGCACAGATAAAATTTGGGTAGATTGCAAGCAATTCTGCTGTTTTATGTGAGGAGGAGTAGAACCCATCTTTTACAGCCATGCTGTCACAGAGAAGACTGACACTAAAGGAAGTATACATGATTGAATGTACGTAACAGAAGCAAAGCAATATGTTATTTTCAAATAGTTACTATTTAGGGGAGAACTGCCATTAGCATTTTGAATACTGAGTCAAATCCTTTGAAAGGATTCTATCACAGCAAAGTGTAGAATCACTTTGATTTATAGTTCACTTCCTTTTCTGTATCTGAGAATAAAACATCTCCTACACAGACAGCCAATTACAAATTAAGTCCTCTATTTATGCCCTCTTCATCCACAACTTAAAAGCCATTTTTAAATTCATGCAATAGCTTGAAGAAAAGAAACAAAGTTATTTGTAAAAAAAGCACTTTAGGAGACAGCACGGTAAAAGGGAATTACAGAAGCAGAGCGATCTGAATCCTGAACAATGCAGGAAACACCACACAAGAGCCTCATTCTCCATACAAGCAACTGACAACAAAAGCAGCTGGCACCTTCTTAATAATTCCACAAAACTTTTTTTTTTTCCTCAATTGCCCCAAATGCTTAACCTTTACGTACAATGTACCAACTTTGAGTTATGAAAGGACATCAGCAATTTTTGTCCTGTTCCCTTCAGTTTGACATTGCAATAGAGTTACTGGTTTTCAAGGTGAAAATGTACATATTGCCTAGGCTGTGGCATTCCCATGCACTTCTTGGCATTACTGTACCACGTTCAGGCAGCAAACAACCTTTCACCACCACCACTCAGCAAAGCAACATCTTATTAGCGATACACAACTGTAAGGAGAACCTGAACACAGAGACACACAACTGGTAAGAAGCCTATCTTTCTATTCCAAGGGCTAGACTCACAAGGAGACAAACAACCCTACCCACCACCCACTGCCAATATTCTGACAAGTGCCACAGTTTAAAAGCCATTAATAAACAAGGAACAAAAGCTGTTAAGGGCACACGGATCTTTTTCTACCGAGCTAGTGTATTAACAGTGCAAAAACACTAACGGTCAACAAATAAAGTTGCTTCATAGTTATGGAGATGCTACAGTCCAAGCCTCCACAAAGTCAGTACATGATCATGCCTCCTGAATATAACAGCAGGGATATGGTTACTACCACCAGAGACAGTCAAGATAGTCAACAGCCTGAAGAACTACTCAAACACATACAAAATCATATAACCAAATACCTTCATAAAGGATTCTGATCTTAAATAGTTTTAAGTCACAGGACAAATTACACCTTTAAGCAGTAAGCCTTAAAAAAACAGAATAAGGCTCAATAAATAAATTATTACAGTATCACATATCAATAAGAACTAGAACTATGCCTGTCCTGCCTAACAGGCTGCTTCTAATCTTTGGAAGGTTCAACGTTACACGATCCACAACAACACCTGCAAAATCAAAATTAAAAAATACAACCCTATAGATCGCAGCCTTCCATCCCCATTTAGATTTTCAGTAACCATGCCAATATGTTTTACAGAACTAAAAAGCCTCGGCGATGTCTACACACAGAGTATCTCTGCCCCGAAGAGTAGGAATCACAGGCTCTGGTTGGAAGAGACCTCTGAGATTCACCGAGTCCAGCCTGTGCCCAAACACCACCATGTCAACTGGACCACGGCACGGAGCACCGCGCCAATCTCTCCTTAAACATCTCCAGGGACGGCGACTCCACCAACTCCCTGGGCAGAGAGGCCGTTCAGGCCAGAAAAGGAAAAAGGGGTGACAATAAGCCGGGGAGATCCTCCGGCATCCACGGCCCGAGCCGGGCGCGGCCGTTCCTTCCCGAGGCTCCCCCGGCGCGCCTCGACACCTGTTCGGCCCCGCTCCCCGCTCCCCGCTCACCGCCGAGCGCCGACGCCTGCAGCGTGGCCCCCGAGGTGCCGTCGATGACTTTGATGGCGCCGCGCGCGGTCACGGCCAGGATGGCGTTGAGCGCCGGGTGGTAGCACAGGCTGCAGAGCCCGTCGGCGTCGCAGCGCAGGCAGCCGTCCCGCAGCAGCAGCCACTCGCAGGAGCCCGGACCGGGACCGGGCCCCGCCGCCGCCGCCGCCGCCGAGGAGCAGGAGGCCGCCGCAGCCATCTTCGCGGCCGCCGCCGCCGCCGCCCTCAGGACAAGAGGCCCGCGGAGAGCCGCTCAGTGACAGTCCCTAGAGCCGCCGCCGCCAGTCACCATCCGGGTCCGGGGAGAGGGGGAAAGGGAGAGCGCCCGCGTGAGCGGGAAGTGACACAGCCGCGCCGGATGCGGAACCGAGCGGCCGCGGCCCGGCGGGGGCGGGGGCGAGGGGGCCGCTCCGCGAGGGGCGGGGCGGGGGCGGGGCTGCGCTGGGCTGCGCGCGTGCGCACCGCCCACCGCCCCCGCCCCCCCCCGGCCCCGCTGCCGCCGCCATCCCGGGCCGCGGCCATCCCGGCCCTCGCCGCTGCCGTCTCGGTAGTGCTTCGGACAAAACCTGGGCCGTAAGCGGGCGAGCTTGCATGCCGCCCTCCGCCTCAGGGAGAACGGAGCGGCGATTTGTGTTTGATACCCCGGGGTACGAAACACAAATTTGTGGTTTTGACCCCGAGTGTGCGGGCAAGCGCCGGTGTCGGTGGCCTCAGCGCTGGTAGGGAGTGCCAAAGCCGCAATGCCTCTGCCCCGCGGAACTCACGCTGCCCTTGGAAAGGGTGTCCCTGGCCTCCGGGGACACTGCACCCACGAGAGCATTGTGCTCTGAAGCAGTGCTTCAAAAATGACTTGAGTTTAATAAAACATTTTGTATTTTGTTGAGATTTTCACCCACTGAAACACCAGTAATTTGTATAGCTCAGCCTACCTGTACACGTTACTTTATCTGCCATAGGCTTTATCTGATGTAAATATTTCACAAAGCTCACTGATGGCCTTAAAGCTAATTTTCAAATACCAAGTTTTCTACAGAATATTTTTATTAGAAGGACCCAAATTAGCACAGGCTGCTCTAGCAGGGAATTTTTTAAAGAAATACAGGGTGTGAAGAAAAAGTAAGGAAACCAAACCAAACCCACATGGGTACGTGTGCCACCCAGGCTAATCAAAATTGTCCTGAGAGCAAACCGAGCAGCTTTTAAGTTTGCTGTAGTATTTCAAGAAAAACACTAAGCACCAGTAAGGATAATGATAAAATTACAGCAGATCTCAAGCAGTATGTTGCCTCAACAATAGATTCCAACTTCTCAAGTAAGTTTAATTTTTCTGATAAAATAGCAGCGTATGTCTGACAGGTAGAAGAAATAGGATGTACATGTCAAGCTGCTCTCTAGAGATCATTCAAAATGCATGCCTCAACCAAGGTGTGATATCCATGTCACCATCCCAAAATGAGGTGTTGCATCTTAGAAAGGCAATTTTGTTGCTATATTGACGTGCTCCAAGTTTCCAGTTTTAACAGACTGAAGTAGTATGTTGATTATCACAAAATCTTACTTATAGCCTCAAAGCTATTGCTGCTATGTATAGCATCAATATATTGGTGGCACGCACAGGAACATGGATATGTGTTAATTCATCAATATTCAGTATTAAGTCAGTAAATATAAATGAGCTTCATACATTCTGTAAACAAGTTTAATTCAAAATTTTTATAAAATACATCTTGTATTTACACACATAACTCATCTAAAAATATGAGTTTGTTGAATGCAAAGTTATTACAAACTATCAGATTCATTTGAGAGCTGTTTGTATGATTCTTGCACAACATATGCAAAAAGTGACCCTAAAGATACTAAGATTAAAAGGTGCAAATCTGCAATTGGGTACAAAATATGTACTATGTTAAGTGCATATCTACATTGCATATTACACATGTGCCAAGTCTGTGGAAAGGAACAGTTAAAATTCCAACTATAAATTTCATAGAACATTATTGGAAAGGGAGGTATTTGGAGATTCAATAGAACATTTTTGCATCCTTTTGATATTCACAGTCAGTTCAGATGCACAGAACACCTCATGAACAACTGTGCAAGGAGAAACTAAGCTCAAGGCTGTCTGACAGCCTAGTAACTTAAATGTGTTCTTGCCTTTCACCCTTGTGGGGACAGAAGTTAAACATATTCACAGGGGCTGGGTGGAGTCTCATAACAATAGTTGGATATTCCTGTTAAAAAAGAAACGTAAGTCATGAAAAAAAGAGTTAAAATCAAATTATCATGCAAGATTCTAAAGCTAATATGTTTTTTTTTTAATACACTGCAACTTCCCTTTTTTTTTTTTTTTTTAGAATATGGTATGAATGCTCTCAAAACACTTGAAGATAAGAAATTAGCTGCTGCTGGTATAAATTGGTTTAGTATCACTTTGCATTAATTCCACCACAACTTATTCAGAAATCAAAAATCAGGTGAAAAGTCCATCACTCTACCAACTTTTCTCTTTTTATATATTACAAGCTCAAGTATTACAGTACAATTTATGTGCAGCACTAAATTCAAGTAGCTCCGTTTAAAACTGACACAAGCATCAGCCGGAAAAGCAGACTGAATAAGCTAAAGGTTTGTGGGAGAGCTGGAATTTAATTATGTATTTTGCATCAGTAATGACTGGAAAAAATAAGTTACCAAGCTGGCTAGTTACACAGTCTAAAAAGCTGAAAAACTACAGTTCTTGTATGGAAATATGTCCATCAAGGATCCAAGACAGCCCTTGTTATTACCTTCTCACTTGATTTTTATTTGTAGCATTAAAAAAAAAAATAAAAAACTGGGGGAGTGGGGAGAATGGGAAATGCTTTTTTCTGTTGCCAGAAAAATAAACCCCAAACCTTCAGAGCTGTTTGTTGATACTAAATCCTGAAGATTGCAAATGCCTATGTTAGTACCATAGAAAGTGAACTTCAGTGGACTTCCCTTGTGAAGAAATATTACCATAAGGACCATTATATAAGCAATCAACACAGTACACAGGAAATATTTAACATGTCATCACATTATTACATAATCCTTGGAGAGTCAAAATTAGCAAGACTCTAACTGTTACTAAGGCTGTAACTCTGCCTTGTTTAGTGGAGGGAGAATCTGACCTTCCAAATCTTTCTTATTTCTCTTTGCAAGGGATTAATAAGATTGGTGGGAAAAAAAAAAAAGAAAAAAGAAGCATGTTAAATACCATGCTATTAAAAGCAAAACAGAGCAAGATGTTGTAAAACATAGTTAGGGAAGCAATATTTTTATTTTGTCATCATAAAATAACATTGTTTAAAGATCACACAAATTTGATAGATCGTCTCTTTTTTCTCCAACATTAGGCCAGCACTAGAGTTGAGAAAGGTGTTTACCCATTTCTCTGTAAATTTATACTTTTAAGTAAAATAATTTGATTCTCTAAATATGCACTTTAATTAATTATGTCACACAGTAAATATCTTGCTCCTTTGGTCAGAGACAGTAAATTAAAACTTCAAATATTTGTATCTTCAATTTTTAAAAACCCAATATACATCCTTAACCAAGGAGTATTTACGGTACACACAAGCCATAGATACAAAATACACAGTATATACATGTTTTGAAAACAAATTGGAATTTATAAAAACTCAACAGCCAAATCATAGTAATTGAGGCACTAAATTAAAAGTAGTATCTTCTTGTCTTGATTATACAGACTACTCTGTGAACAATCAGGACTGTTTCATAAATATATATTATCTACAGAATTTGCTGTGCCAAAAAAAGCCAGCTGTGTTTAAGCTCAAAAGAAAAATTGCACTTTGAGATCGTTAACAGTTAACTTCTTATTTTTAATTCTTGAATATAGTAATCTGGTCCCAGTGCTTTTGGCACAGGTATTGAGTTGCAGTTTTGCTACGCTTTGTTATAAAACACAAGGTTCTTTTATTTTGTTCATTAAAATCTGAAGAGTCTTAAACAAACCTAGAACTTTGATACAAATCTATATAGCTACAATTGCTTCATTAAATAATATACACAAATATGCTCTTCCATCTTACATCTCAACAACTGGATACAAAACAGTCACTTGAATTATCTCCAGCCTTCTTAATCTTACACATTATCAGTCTGCAAGCGACTGAAATATGGTTTCTGGCTACATCTTACACTAGATCACACCCCAGTATATAAGGACAGAAAATAAATGTATAATAAAAAGATTGGATAAATTAGAAGGGGTTTCTTGGTCTTGAATTCTTCTCCAACTAGTAATGATGCAGCACTGTATGCAGCCCAAAAGACTCCAAACAACTGAAAAAGAAGATGAACAGTCTTAGCTGACACCACAAGGAAATCTCTCCAAATAACACAGTAAAAATCACTTCCCTCAGTATAATACAGAGTCAGCCACAAGAAGTAGTACTTGTTACAGCCCAAAAAGTTATGCCATTTGGGGTTTGTAATGCATTTTCATACTAGTGGTTCAAAGATAAGAACCTTGCAGAGATTCACCCTGAAGTAAACATAAGACTGTTAGTAGTAATCAAGTAACAGAGGTTCCATGAACGCATATTTATTTTGAAGTTACATATTAGTTAACTGGCCAGTTAATGATTTACGTTCTATCATTTTTCAGTAATCACAGATTATCAAATCTCAAATACAGCAATTTTGTAGCTGATCATACACTCTAGTTGTACTTCAATTATGCTGTTTGCCAGCAAGCTAAAGGGACAGAAATAATGAAATCAACAGAACAAACCTCCAGAAAGTGTACAGCTTAGCTCATAACAGAAGTTTATCAGTTAACCTTCCCAGGCTCAGCAGTAACTTCAAAGGCTACCTAAAAGGGTTTTAAGAAGTACTGGAAGTGTTCAAGAGCGTTATGCTGTTCTGGGATCTTTCAGGGAATGTTGCTGGTTCCATAAAAGGTGTCCAGCAGCAGGTGGTATCAGAGGCAGGTTTTTCTTTGTGCCTTACATTCCCCATCTCTAAATCAGAACAATCCTTACCTTCTCTGCAAAGGGTATGGAGAGCTTTGTACTGCTACCACTATGGGGAGGTCTCAGAACAATGACTAATGTCATATTCATGCTGCAGTAGCTAAAAATAATCTGGCTGATGGGGGAAGGGGGAGAACAGCTTATTTTCAGATTCTTCATTCTAAGGTTTAATTATGCATTCTCTTCTCAAAATGAGAATCCCATCTTTTTTGTAATGCAACTATTAGAGCACAGCAAAATACTTAAATACAATCTACTCTAGTAGCAACAGGTGTTGTTATAGCAACAGCACTGTATATCCCCAAGCACTCAAATGGAGCATTTAAAACAGCATTCACTTTCCACCATGCTAACCAAAAGGACCACAGAGCTCAATTTGTAGTTCTGAAAATTTTGACACATCATTATGTTTTCCCCGAGCAGATTACTTGAAGTATTAAGAAAGTGACTTAAAAATAACTAAATTCTCAATAGATGATATGAACTTACTTTTATTAGAGTAGAAACAACTTCAAATGATCCAACCACCAAAAGAACAGGTGCTATGACAATGAGGGGAAGTAGGGAATATCCTATTACACCAAGAACTTGGCCATAAGCAACCTGAAATTTTCAAGCACATAAAAATAAACTTTGCAGTACTCAATCTCTGTCATCAAATACAATTCGTTCTTGTTATAACACTATGAATAACAATTATAATGTATTCTACTCATGAAATTTCAGCTAAAGAAGGCTTGCTAGTATAAAAATTGGTTTTGTATGCTAAACCCTAAAATTAGAAATACTTTGTCTCTTTTTTTTTTTTTCCCCAAAACACTCTAAATGTTCACTTTCAAAGGAAGCCTTTACATATGATATCCAGGAGCATAGAACTGCAAAAGAACTCTCAAGGACCATCTATAGTCCTGGTTGTCAAAAGCAGCAAAGACATAATTTTCTGCATTAATAAACTCATATCCATTATACATAAATAAATACATAAAACACATGATTTTTTTTTTTTTTGTGTCAGTGGAAGACTTAAAACTTGATCCCTGTAAGGAATAGAATTCTAATTTCCAGCTGCAATTTATTGTGACTATCTAGAACAGAGTTGTTCCAAGTGCTTCCATAACTTCTTTTAGCTTCAGAAGGAGATGTCTGATTTTCCCCTGCTATGGTCTGTAATGTTCCTGTGCACACCTAGACTTCTTGGATTTAACAGGAAAAGTAGTGGCATCTTGTAAGCATTTTCTTGTGGATGATGATCCTTCATGACAAGCTCTGCAAGCCTATACTTTTTCTCCAGTTTATACGTCTGATACTTTCCATTTTGAGCCATAAACCAGATTGTTTTATGGGCATCTGTATTGTGTTGAAATGCAGAAATACCATGCAATCACATTTATAAACACTTTTTCTTTCAAAACAGCATTCACACACAAAGACTCTAGAAATCATGATTAAAAGGAAAATTTAAAAAATGTAGAGTAAATAACATAGGACCTCTGCAACACTGGTGCATCATTAATGCAATATCCATAGTACAAACATAAAAATCAAGCATCACTGAACATTCAGTTCTTCACAATAGAGTTCAATGCTGCAGATCCATGTTAAGAAGTTTTATCCTCCTGACTGTTCCACTGCAGCTGTCTATGGGCCTTGCTCCAAGACATTTTCTATTGTTTACACCTGAATCTCTTAATGAGTCAATTTGTAAACAGCTCAAGCAACTATTCCAACCCTGCTGGTGCAAAAAACTGGAGGAAGGGATGCAGGCCACAACTCCAGTTGGCTTTGCAGTTGAGAAACATGCCCTGGCTTTTGTACTTTAATGGGTTTGAACTGCATCAGGCCAAGGATGAAAACAAACCCTGTAACAAAGCAGGTACTTTACACACAAGGACATCTAACGGCTGTTAGCCCTCCAATTAAAAAAAAAAAAAAAAAGTTTCCATTTAGCCCAGTGACCAAAAACTTGAAAGCATTTCTCCCTCAAGAATGGACTTCAGTTCTGATAATTTCTGGGATTCACAGCACAAATTTCCAGACTGTTTATCACTTCTAAGCACACCATCCATTGCACCAAGAGATTAGTTGATGATGTCTGTATTTTAGACTTCATTTTAGAGACTGAAAACCTGAAATGTTGACTTTACACTTAGTAACTGCATCAATTCTTAGCTGGTTACAAGATCCAAACCCAAACACTATGAAAACCCAGCTACTGCTGAAAAACATAATCAAGAGACTTTACATTACCTCCTTCTACATCCTTTTCACATACAGGTACTTACTTCTCCTCCAAGAACTCTGGCCAGTAAAAAAATCGTCAAGGATCCAAATATCCAAATAGTTATAATCCAAGAAACAACCTTGAGAGATAAAAAACAATTCCTTTATGAGTAATCGTCATAGTGAAAAAGGAAAATGCATTTCCATAATTGCTTTCACTGAAGTCAAGGATTTTATTATGCAAAACTGAATTCTGAATTGTGGCAAGAATAGTGTTTAGTATCACAATGTAATTAGCAAATGAAGTTCAGAGGTTACATTTCCAGAATCACATTAATGGTAAATTTGGAGTGCATGGAACACACATGCAATGTCTTCTGTAAGTATTGTAACAGGAATAGGAAGTTGAGTTAAAACTACCCTAAATGTCTTCATATCCCACCTATTACAAAATATGGGCTCAGACAGTTTTTGAAAGTCATCCCATCCACTATAAGGAGTTGGAATTCTCCTTTCACTTATAAAGATGCCTCTTTATCCTTTACTCAAACTAAGAATGCTCAGAAGACATAGGACTTTAATTCTCAGCGGGACTTGATGATGACAACTTAATAAAGAGTCTCTGATTCCTGGGACCAAGTCTGTCACTATTTTTTCTTGCTTCTTTCATAGTTCTGCTCTTAAACTACAGAAGAAATCCTAAAATCATTCTCTGGCTTAAAAGAACCTTCAAATTAACTTTGCTGGTTTTGGTGTTGAGCCACTGAGAGGACTAGAAGTAAAGCTCTCCTTTCTGAAATGCCTTTTTAGAAGGAAACAACAGTCTTAAGTCAAATCTCTGTATCTCCAAACATACGATGACTGAACTTAAAAAATTAAGTCACTACTCAGTTCAATACTTTGCTTAACTGAAAGTTCCATATTTCCAGAAGAATGAAATAGGAAAAAACAGATAAAAATCACAGCAGCAATAAAAAAAAAATATAGTGGCTTAATGCTATTTGTGAAAATAGCACATAGCCTCCTTTTACTTCCTGTTTTCCTCTACTGACTAAAAGAAGAGGACCAGATTAAAGTCTTAGAGCAGAAGTGCTCATCTCTCTCCAGTTTAGAGCCCACCTTCAGGTTTGTCTAGTCCAGCTGCTCTCAGTCATCCTGTCGCTGGCTGCTAGCTTTCCCTCCTCATACATATACAGCACTCCTGCATCCATATGGTAAACCCACTGCTCCTAAGAAACATTAGACCCAGTGTTCCTGTACAGAAAGTACACAAACTGTAGGAGGTGACTCATCTGTCACAGGGTCAAAGAATGGTCCTTGCTTCGCCAAGGAGACAGGTGAGTGGTCCACCCAGATGACTTGAACAAAAAAGTAGTTTAGTCTTTGAGCTTCATAGAGACAAGATACTGAGAGTGAATTCTTAGTCAGCATTTGGTACACCACATGGAAGCCAGAGGTTCCAAATGGAATGATTTTATCCCACCATTCACAAGAATTCTTCCATAAGCACATTCTGCTGGTTTACATATGGCTTATTGCCATACTTGGTCACATTCAAAACAACTGTAACCACACATTTAGTTGTAAAGATTTCCAATGCAGGAGCACCTAGTCTTACATTCAAATTGTTACTATAAATAACAATTCTTTATTTTAATAGAACACAAAGAAAAAAGATAATGGTCTTTATGGAAGTCAATTAAATATGCACAATGCCTCTGAGCAGCTCTTCACCCTGGAGTTCAAAAGGAATTATGGAAAAAGTCTATTGACCAGAGGAAAGTCATTTGATTGTAACTGAGCAAGGATGACAAAATAGCAAATGTCACTAATGAAGATTAAATATACCAGATAACAGCAGTAATATAGTATGAACTAAATAAGCAGCTTTATTTGTCAGGAAATTAGAATTCATGGCATCCAAACAAATGCTTTTCTCTAACATTTTTTAGTAATAAAAAGCAAGTTAACAAAAGGTCACAATTAAAATGGAAAGATTCACTAATATAACTATTAAACCCATTAGTATCAATCTGGTTCCTCTAGAAACCACATCTTTCCTTTGTTTTACTGTATAAAAACAAACTTGACATTTCATCATGATTAACTTACCCGTGGGCTATTTAATGCATTTCTAACTGCTGTCTTTCTACATATTAACTTGAGAAACAGCACTTGAAATGCCCCACATTAGTATGTGAAGAAAAGACTTTCTACCTACGTAAGAATGCAAATTGCTTAGCAATCACATCCCCAAATTTAGTTCAGATTTCTTTATAGGCAGAAGATTTATACCTACCTTAAATTGTCCATATAATGAAATCATTGAGAAGAAGAGGACAACTGCCAGAGGACCCCAAAAGTCTGGATTGTCTCTCACTACCTGCCTATTGAACCCAAGAGATGGCATAGGCATCAACACACATCGAATTTTGTAGTAAATATCCTTCAGATCAATGTCAAGTTCTTCCCTGAAAATGTAAAGCAAGTGAGCATTACTATACACCACAGTAATGAAATACAGATAAAAAAATAAGTACAAGAGGTTTATAGAGCAAGTCTCCTGTCAGCCACAAGGCTTTCTGAAGCCACGACTAGCAAAGGAACACTTTGTCCACAATAAAGCAACACCATACCTTCATGCTGCATTCAGTAACTGGTGGGACACAGATTTATTTAATTATTCAAAAACAAATTACATGACTGAGAACAGAAAATATGCACAGCATACCCAGACCAGGCTGGATGGGGCTCTGGGGAGCTTGGACTGGTGAAAGGTGTCCCTGCCCAAGACAGGGGAGGTGGTACTGGATGATCTTTAAGGTGGCTTCCAACCCAAACCATTCTAGGAGTCTGTCCCTGAGATTCCCTGACAGTCTGCATTAAGATAGGAGGTCTATTTTTCAGACACACTAGGACATGTGACACATTTGTATCATTGTAACTACAAGTCAAAGACATGCATAGATAAAGAATGTCTGTGCATTTCTATGCCAAGCAGTTTGCCATGAGCGCATTTACTATGAAAATACTTTATTTCAAATTCTGCAAGAAAGAATACCATTACATTCATTAATCTTAAACCATTCCAAATACATCACGTAAAACCAATATTTAAGTTTTTGTATTTATTTTGTATTTTGTATTGATTTTGTATTTGTATTTTTTATTTAAGTATTGAAGGAAGTTCTTCCTTCAAGAACAGTAGCTTTCAACAGACCAGTTTGCTCCTGTTGTTTAATTTCTGGCTTGTTTCCACTGTGGGTAAAATAAATAGAAGTCACTTGAACTTGCAGCAATATGTATCAACAGATCTTCCCCTCTCTCAGTGCCTTCTCTGCTTCCTGTTACAAACTCTCTGCAAGCGGATACAAATTGGCCAGAAGACTCTTCTGCCTAGGACTCTGATCTGGTAGGTGTGGCCCTGACTGGACTAGCCTAATGAGAAAG
Organism: Pseudopodoces humilis; assembly: GCF_049639895.1. NCBI lineage: Eukaryota > Metazoa > Chordata > Aves > Passeriformes > Paridae > Pseudopodoces > Pseudopodoces humilis. The sequence goes on along the minus strand of NC_142202.1, from coordinate 36,331,874 downwards.
GAATCAGACTTCCAAAGTAATGGGCAATTCCACTCCTTTATGTGCAAAACCTCAGCCATGACTGAGGAGCTCTGAAGAGTTGCAAGAGATTTCCAGCAGATATACTGCTCCATATTTAAGAACACAGTGAAGAAAAAGGTAGAATTATATTCTAAGTCCATTTATGAAGGTTTTGTCCAAGGTTTTGATTTTTTGGTTTTTTCTTCATTAAAGCTGAACTCAGAAATAAGTGCAAAGATATGACTCACCACAACTTCTGTATAAAAAAACAAATACTGCTAATTCAGTCCCTCAAGGCAATTCCTGGATTTCTATTACTAAAGCTACTTCAAAAGAGGTATTGCTAACTGGTGACTAAGTAACAAAAATTGTTCTTTAACCATCCCCGAATCTAAGGAATAGACTAGAAGCATCTATTTGCCACCATTTACTTAAGAAGGACATAGCAGACCTATACTTTACTGAGAAGACTTTGTAACACAAATCTTTGCTGCATGGAAATAATTCTTTCTCATTGTCTAGGTCTTCTGACAGTTTCTCATGTGAATAAATTGTCTTTTGCATGAAGCTGACAGCTACTTCACCTGAAAATGATGGTAGCTGTATCAGGAAAGAAGTGTCTGGAGTAAGGCTGCCCAATGAGAAAGTAAAAAAAAAAAAAAATATCTCACTTTATGGAACAAAACATTTGCACAGTAGCACTGTGTTGGTGAACTTCCCTTAGCAGGCTGCTGTTCTTTCAATCCTTAATAGGATTGTAAGAATTCATTATGACACATGTTTCTGGGAATAATCAAAACAACGAAATTACACAAAAGTCAGAATTCCTATGTTGTCACCTCACTACACCAGTCTGTTTCTTAATTAAAAGTTAAGAGGTTCACAAAACAGACTTATTCACACAAGGAGCTACTTCTGCACACTTTAATTTAAACCAGTTCTCAAGTAGCACTGTCATCATTAAGCTCTCCAGACATCTGTTGTCTCCCAGCACTCTCATCTGAGTTCTTCAGAGTACTCTGTCTCACTCCAATTTTTTAAAGCATCATTATGTTTAATTCACAAGAAAACACTGAGACACTGAGAATGAAGTTGCTTAGGTGCAGAACAAGGACCAGGCTGCCTGACTCAGTGTAGTAACCTTAAGGTACAAATTTTCTTCAGCCAGCCACGTTTCTGTGAACAGAACAATGGATATGAGACTTTCAGTTTTAAGGACATTATTGTCTTTCAGCATGAGCACCCTTTAAATCTAGCTTTATAGTAAAAGGCAGCCTCAAAGATTATAAAGTTTGTGCTACCTTGGTTATAGCATCCCTACTGTAATAACCATGATTCACAATGCTTTTGCTTCAGACTAACTGACAGAATTGACTGAGATTTACTTAAAAGGAATCTTCCCACAGGATTGTCTTAGCCTTTGATTTTTGCACAATATCAAGAAATATGAATGCAAAAGATACAAAGAATACAGTCTCATTTTTTAGAACCTTTACAAGATCAACAGTTAAAAGCAAAACAGACATAAAAGCTTTATCCTTATGGAGATTAAAATCCATAATGAGAAACAATGTTTCCATTCTTGCACCAGAAAACCAGAAAACACTCATTGGTCAAGCAATTTGTAAAACAATTCTAGTCACAGCACAAGGCTGTGGGACAATGAGAGACTACAAGTTGTTTGTTTTCCCTACACAGCTAAGATAGATACCCAAGAATAATTAGGACATACAGGAGTGGCTTGTTATCTTCTGGGTCATCATCTTCCACTTCCAGAAGCCAGCCATATCCTCTCTGTCTTAGGAATGTAGTCGCAGTAGATTCTTTGATGAATTCTCCTCCAAGATTTAGCTTAACATCTGGAGTTGTTATGGAACCACTAAGATCTAAAGAAAAAGGGAGAAAAATACAGACCTTTTTATGTCTTGCCAAAAGCCATTTGATTTTAAAAGTACTGGAAGATAAAGATATTAAGCTACAAGTGTTGGTCATCACCATAAAACATTCAAAGTTACAAAACAAAATGATACTTTCACAGATACATAATTTGAAAGTGTACTTGTGATTTTATTGCAATAGTAACAATGTTGGGTTAGGTCTGAAATACCAGGTTTTAGCTTTTCAATGGGACTCATGTTTTATGACACGGTGGTGGTACAACAGAAAGGCTTCCATTTGTGCTTTAAGTGTTTAAAGGCACAAAAGGAGGACACTGAGAGTCTCATCATGCTATAAATTGGGAACTATTTATAATTTTCGCCTGATCATACTCTACCTCTTTTGGCACCCATTTTTTTATGGTGGCATTGTTTCAGCCAAAACCACTCTCTGCTTTTATGTCAAATTTCCCATAAAACTAAAACATTTGAAGATGTTTTAATTTGTAGCCAGCCTTCAATGCAGCTGAAAATGTTAGACAAAGAATGCTATCGGAGGTCCTTAGGCTCTAGACAATAAGAATACAAGTTTTCTTTGATATACTATGATCTCTCTCTATCACAGTACTAAGCAAAACAAAGAGCAATTTATCTGGTCAGTTTTGGCAAAATTGCAAGTAAATATTAAAATTTTTTTTCTCATTTTATTCAGTTATATATAGATGGAAAATAAAAAAAATATATAGGAGATAAATTAAGCAACTTGATGACAAAGAAAGATCCATAAGAAGTGAATAATTCTTCCTTCAGGAAATAATGGATTTCCATTATCTGCTAAGAAGGAAAAATACAAACAGAAATGTGTAAATATTTTGTACAAGCTTACTATAAATATATTGAGAGATAAAGAAAATATTTTTTCCTTCTTCATCATTGTGTGTTTTTCACATATTGAAGTTCCTCAGCACGAATCTCCTGAAACACCTACCTATAGAAAGTACTTCTGAGACACTCAGAGACACATCAGGCCATATGCGTACATTACATTTGCAACATCCTCTTTGGAAATATCACAGTGTTATAGAAACAAAATTTGTACTGTGACAGAATCTCAAGGTCTTTAGCCAACATGTCTTAAGTGTTCATTGATCATTCAGTATTGCAATTAATTCAACAGAATTCTCCTTCCCAGACCAGCTTGCTAGGCCACTCATCAGATTCAAGCTTCTCCACAAATGCTTTTCAACTATTTCATAATCGTAAGAGTTACTGATCCATTCCTTTGATTCTTGGAACACCTTGTAAAGATCACCGTAACTTAAAGCAGGAATTTATTTCTCTTTGCTCTTCCCAGTCCCAGCACGCATACACCATTCTCACCAGACTCAAACAAAGCCTTCCTCTGCTGTTTACAGAGGGAGGAAAAAAGAGAAACCTTAATGCCTGGGCATCAAGCTGAAGCCTCAGAAGTTTTCTCCATGGACCCTTATGTCATTACGAAATATTTGTTTCTGCTACAACATAACACTTTTTTGCGAGGATAGGTTCTTGCTATTCTGTGCATAAATGCAGCGGTCAAAAGAAGCAAACACAGCAATCCAACCAGCAGTTTTCTTTCTCCCTTCTCAGGGACCACTTACAATCCATCCTGAGACACAGATACTCCTACACGTCGTATTTACCAAGACTACTTTTAGCAGTTGATGAATACCTGCGATCACACTTTTGAATTACAAAATCTATGAACATAATCCTAAGTCTGTTTTGTGAGACCTAGGGGAAAAGGGATTGGTCACCTGCTCTTCTGCAGGCTGCTTTGAATGAGAATTTTAACTGTGGGGCAACTGGGTGCTGGAAAATCTGCCCAGAACTGATGACACTGATGGTTCCCAACAAGAGTCTGGGTGCCTTCACTGATACTATCTCGGGCTGAACATCACAGAAGCAAAACCAAGGTCTCTCAGATGCCTCATTTCAACAAAGCATTGCAGAAAACCAGCTTTCAAAACAGTCTTGACTCTCAATTTTGAAAAAGCAATACAAGAAGCAAAACTCCAAACAATCTGCTCTTTCTACTACATCTGGTAGTAGATTGTGAACATCTCTCCAGCTTTCTTCCATACAGCTCCTACATCCCACAGAAATAGGATGGGGAAACTGAAAAGCCAATTTTTAGTTTTTCATATGGATGGACATTTGGGAAACATGTAAAAATTAAGAGTGCAATGTGTAATATTTTAATTTTAAAATATCAAGATGTTTAATTTTGCTTATGTTTTCCTTTGCAAGGGTAGGTCTATCCAGCATTTTGAGGACAGGAGTACACCTGAACAGGCAGGAGATCACACCTTGCTCGTGCTCATAAAAAACACAGAGCCAAGTGTAATTCAACACAACCTACCAGAAAAGTGGCTTTACTGGACCAGGTTCAGCATTGCCCAACAAATAATTCCAGGGAAGAAGAAGAGAGCTGCTGCTCAGAGGTACATGGATCTTTTTTCAGGCCAAGGCGAAGAAGAAAAAAAGGAAAACTAACCAGCAAAAAAAAAACTCAGAAAAAAAACCAAAAAACCACAGCCACGACTGTACTGTTGACTTGTATTTCTTTTCAGAAGGACTGAGAAGTTCACTAAAGAACAGGTGATCAATTCTAAAATACAATTCTACAGTAATTTCTCCAGCAATTCCTTTCCAGGGGGGGTCACATGAGTAAGGATTTCTACAATTCCCTAGTCACAGAGTAACTAAATACATACATGAAAGTAGAATCCTTGTTATTCAAACGGGGAGAGACCAAAATATAATTTTCCAACAAAGTAAGTTTGCACGATGTTGACTCCTGCACGTTCAGTTTCCAAGTTTGAAGGCACATCTTCACGGCATGCCAGTACACCTCTGCTATTTGTGCAGCAGCTTGGCAGCAAGCCACACTTCACCCCCTAAATTACATACACGGCTTCTTCCTTCATGACTGTGCTGCAATGAGACACGGCGCAGACACTCTGGCACAACATTGCAGCAAACGTGAACATACGACACAATCCTCGGTAAGACAACAAGGTGGGCTTCCAGCAACACGGGAGCCAGAGGAGCGGGCGGTGACAGCGGTCACGGCCGTGTCACGTAGCCGAGACAACCTCGGCTCCGGCTCTCAGAGGAGCTGCGAAGCGGAGCGGCACGGCCGCCTTTGCCACGCCGCTGCTGCTCCCGTGATGCGGACGCGGCAGCGAGCGGGGCGCACCCGCGGCTGCGGCCCCCGGGCAGCGGCCACCTCGGCCAGCCCGCTCCGCCCCCAGCCACGACACCAACCGCGGACGGAGGGCAGGGAAGGCCCCTCCTGCCTCTGCGGCCCGCGAACAGCCCGTTCCCCCGGAGTCCGGCCGAGCCCCTGCCTCGGGATGGCGAGCGCGGCCCTGCCCGCGGCCCCGCGCTCACCTTCGGCGTCGGCCGAGGAGACGAAGGTGAAGTCCCCGCTGCCGGGCGCGTAGAGCGGCGGCTGCTGAGCGCCCGGGGGCTGCATCTCCCCGCCCCCCGCGGGGGCTGCGGGGCCGGCGAGAGGCGAGCGGCTACCGGGGCCTGGGGCCTCCCGGCTCCCTCCTGCGGCGGCGGCGGCGGCGGCACCGAGCCCAGGGCGCAGCCGCCTCACGGGGCGACAACAGGGGGCGCCGCCGCTGCCATTGGCTGCTCGCAAGGCGCGCCCGGACTGGCCGCCGGTGCTCCAGCGCTGACTGGATCCCGGGGCTGACCCGGGAGTGAGGTCACTTCCACTGCGAGCAACGCTCCTCCTGATGGGACGAACCCTCCCTTCCTCCCTCCCTTCCTCCCTTCCTCCCTTCCTCCCTTCCTCCCTTCCTCCCTTCCTCCCTTCCTCCCTTCCTCCCTTCCTCCCTTCCTTCCTTCCTTCCTTCCTTCCTTCCTTCCTTCCTTCCTTCCTTCCTTCCTTCCTTCCTTCCTTCCTTCCTTCCTTCCTTCCTTCCTTCCTTCCTTCCTTCCTTCCTTCCTTCCTTCCTTCCTTCCTCCCTTCCTCCCTTCCTCCCTGCCTGCCTTCCTGCCTGCCTGCCTTCCTGCCTTCCTTCCTCTCTCCCTCCCTCCCTCTCTCCCTCCCTCCCTCCCTCCCTCCCTCTCTCCTTTCCCTCCTTTCCTTCCTTTCCTTCTCTCCTTTCGTTCCCTCCCTCCCCTGTGAGGCATGCTTTTGGCTGACCTGTAGAGACACCTATGTAGCACTAAAGAAATTGTAAAATAATACAGTTGAGATGTTGTTGCCAATCCCTGTTATAATAAGAAGACAAACACTGGCTCTGGTTGATTCTTCTTTGAAGAGTCAGAAAGTGGGATCTTAGTGGGTAAATCCATTGATTTTGCTCCTTACTGAATACCAACACATATTCTGAGAGGACACTTTTTTTTCTGACATCTCAAGGAAACATTTAAATGTGGCGTTCATGCTACATATTTTTAATTCTATTTCATACATAGATCTCATTAAGTGCCATGGGATATAAATATAAATGTATTATAAATCGGAAAAGTTACAGGTCCAGAAACAGCATTAGAGCAGTGGTTTGATTTGTAGAAGGAACTTTCTTTTTCATATATATCCCATTGAAGGAAATCACTGAAAATTCCATCTCAAAAAAAAAATTTAAACAAGTAAAACATGCATGAGTCTCCATGTTTTTTATGGAGAAAACATGAACAGAAGTTCCTACTTTGCCATATCCAAGGGTCACTCAAATTTGCATGTATATAAACTATGATTTGGGTTCAGATTCTCTGCAGACATTTTACAGAAATTATCAGTTTCCTTGAATCAGCAGGAAGAAATCAACTATAATTGCACATAACCTATTTTAAATCAAAAATTGTCCTGATAGTACAAAATGCCCATACAGATACTTGTATAATCACATTTTCCCTTTTAAAAGGTGAGCAGTCAAGACATCTGTAAAGAGCACCTCATCTTCTTAGCTGTTATGTGGAATTTTGTTACAAGACCTTTGCAATAGGCTTCTTTCAGTTTCTGATGTCTCCTTCTCTTTACTCAGTTACAGCCAGCCTATCAGAGTTCAAGGAGCTTTCGGATGACACTTTTAGTCATATGGTTTACTTCTAGGTAATCCTGCAAGGATGTGGGAGTTGGACATTATGGATCCCTTCCAATTTGAGACATTCTGTGATTCTGTTATTATATTTAACTACACTCCCATGAGTGTGCTGTTCCCTGTTGTTGTTGGGATGCTTCTGGAAACTGCCCTCCAGAGGATGCCAGACAGGTCAGTTGTTAATAACAAAACTATAGAATTTTGGAACCATTTAAGCTGGAAAACACACTTCAGACCAAGTCTAACCATTACCTTAACTCAGTCCACTAAACCATGTCTCCACGTGCCACAACTACACTTTTTTGAACATTTCCAGGGATGGTGACTCCACCACTTCCCTGGACAGCCTGTTCCTATGACTAATAAACCTTTCAGTGAAGAAATTCTTCCTTTAGCCAGCCTAAACCTCCTCTGGTGCTTGAGGCCATTTCTTCTCATTTTACCACTTGTTGCCTGGTAGAAGAGGCAGATCCCCACCTGGCTACACCCTCCTTTCAGGCTGTTGTAGAGAGCAACAAGGTCACCCCTGAGCCTCCTCTTATCCAGGCTAAACATCCCCAGCTCCCTCAGCCACTCCTCACAGGACTTGTGCTCCAGACCCTTCAGCAGCTCCTTTGCCCTTCTCTGGACTTGCTCCAGCACCTCAATGTCCTTCTTGTAGAGAAGGGTCCAGAACAGCACTCAAGGCAGGTCCTCACCAATGCTGAGGGAGACAATCCCTGCCCCAGTCCTGCTGGCCACACTATTGCTGATACAGGCCAGGATGCCATTGGCCTTCTTGTCCTCCAGGCACACACTGGATTATGTTTAGCCACTGTTGACCAGCACCCCCAGGTCCTTTTCCCCCAGGCATCTTTCCAACCTCTCTTCCCCAAGCATACAATGCGGAAAGGAATTGTTGGGACCAAAGTGCAGAACCCAGCACTTGGCCTTGTTGAACTGCATACCATTGGCCTTGGCCCACTGATCCAGCCTGTCCAGATCCCTCTCTGGAGCCTAGACTCCTTTCTTAGTTTGTGGGTTTTATTTGTTTATCTGCTTGGTTTTATTTTTTCTTTATATTAACCACATATTGGGATGGCAACAAAGAATGCCATGCCAAGGAATAGCTTGCGCTTAAGGCAAACCTTTCACTTGCTTCATTCCAATTCTTATTTACTGAAATAGGATTTTAAGCTGTTTAGTACTTGTCTCCTGACAAGACCAACAACATACACTGCTAGAACAAAACTTGGTGATTTGGGGCACAAAAGTGGTGTACCCCTTGATAAACACAAGGAGTAGTCCTCAGGGCACTGTAAAAGGGTGGGAGGAGACAAAAGAGAAAGAGATGAAATATCACACTGGATCAGCTTTAAGGAGGAAACTTGGGACAATGATAGTTAATGACAGAATATTATGCAACAAGATGAGTCACAAATGCACTTTTTATTAGTGTACCGAAAAGGAGCAGTGACAAATGAGGCTCCATGACAGCTTGGGTGACTCGTTCTGTCTCTCCTTGTTTCATGCTTTCATGCACCAGACCCTGTGCTATGCATGTGCTGTATCATTTTCTAAGTGTAAGTGAAATAACACATAGGTTGATGTGAAGCAGAAGACAATTCTATGATACTGCTGGTACCTAGCAAAGATGAGATATTGCTCACTATTTGGAAATATTTTCTGTATTTTCTTATCATCTGCTTCTGACTGTGATCTCTGTATGAACACAAGCAGTTAAGTAATTTGACTTCTCTGCTTTCAATAGACTATTTATAAAGACACTCATTATCATTCATTATCTACTTTTAAATATAATTTTGATAATACAAGAAAACTTGCTTTAATTATTTCCTTTTCTAGGGATTTTCTGCCCAGCTGAGATCCAGATGGAATGTCACATCGAAGAGACACTGAAGGAGACAAAGGATAGATGTTCTGCCCATGCCTATGTAAAAGAAGTGAGTGAGTAGGTTTTTAAGAGTTGCTCTTCCGAATGCTTTGTGTAGTGATCCTTCACTACATGAGTAGTGAAGGATCAAGAAATCCACCTGATCCAAACACTCTGGATTTTTCTCAACGTTTGCTCAAAATAGTAAGGTTTTGGTCGCCTCCTTTCAGTCCCCTTCGAATGCTATAGGAGGAGCCCTCTGTCGCCTGCCTGAGCTGTGCCAGCGGAGGGCACTCTAGCACTGCTTTTGGCAGACCAGACCTTGTCCGGGTTCCAGTTCAGGTTTTATTCCTGAGGGGGATAATAAAAAGAGTACTTGAAAGCAGCTGAGTAATATTTCGCCCAGAAGCTGCTGCTAGATTTCTCACTAATTTCTGCATTTTGTCGTTCTGCACACTTCAGAAATTACCTTTAGATATTAAGGCCCACACCACATGTAAATATGTGAGCAATCATAAAGTCTTCTCTTTGATCTGTTGGAGCTTAGGGTGCCTTACAGCTCTCTGCACGTAGCCAGCCTTACATGTATTTTAACTGTTGGCAAAGGCTGGCTTCATTCCTATCACCAGTGGGATTTTGCTTTCCTTCTGGCTTACTGTACGGTAGGAAGGGAAAGGGAAAAGGAAAAGGAAGCATTTCAACAGGCTGTAATAAGCTGTGCTGCATAAAAATACCTTTTTGGATCATCACAAATACATCCTGTCTGCCATTAGGAAAGGCTTCTGTTTAATTTTAATTTTAGACATTCAAGAATCATTCATTATGCGAATTTACCAAAACATATTGTAATAATTACTGTGAAAAGGAAGTCAGAACTACTGATATTAAGAGTCATCTTCTGATTTCTTTGGGATGTTTGGAGCCAACTGCCATGAACAGGCAAGTAGGCAGACTGCTGTGGAGTTTTATTCCTAAAGTCTCAGAGTAGTATCAGATTAGGTTAATTGTTATAATATAAATCATCCACTTTGAAATGGCTTTTGCATTTGCATCTAGGGCTGTTTTGGGTCTGCCCCACTATATCTAATTGCTCGAGTCAGTAGGCCTGGCTTCTTGGAGCAGTATGACTGGTTTAGTCTAGATGTCCAACTCCCACAATAAACATCTCATTCATGAATTAAAGTTACCATCTTTTAATGAAACCATTAAAGAATGAATCAATCAATTAATTAATTAATTAAATGTATCATAGAGACACTCATTTCTACTGATAGCAGAAATATTTACTAACTGGACCATTAATTCTGGACAGAAAAACAAGTTTTTGATAGCCGTATCATAAAATTTAAAATACTGGAAATTGTTCTACATCAAGAAACCAATCTCTTTTTCTGGCAACAGAAGGGCATTGCACAACCTACATTGTAAGCAAACAAGATATTAAGTAATTGTACAAGGAGGAAACTTGCAGAGAATGTACCCTCAGATAATATGGAGACAGTTTTTGGCAAGCACCACAACACTTTCGTACTTACTCTTATTTTACACCGTAATAAAGTATATTGTGCAGAGAATTTTCAGTGTTTTAATAACCTCTGAAGTTTGTATTCTACTACAACATGAAAATCCTACAACTTATTTAGAAAAGAAATTTCTTATATGTTTGCACTGAAGTTGTGATATATTCTGTATCTTAAATTCCACAAAGTATCAGAGTACTCCTTTCAAGTTAGTAATGCATACCATAGTCAAGTTGATCTGACAGACTGACCCCAGAACTGACTAATATGCATGAACTGCCACTGAGATTGCAAAGGTGACACAGCTCCCCTCTCTGACCTACTGCTGGCTTTCTGTGAGGCCAGCCACTGGATACCAGGGTTGAAAAGTTTGTGTGTTTTCTAGGGCCACACAATCCAGTAACTGAGATGGATATGGCAATTCATATGTCTGCCTTTGATGACTTGGTAAAAAATGCTTCTCCTGGATTTGTTCCACAGGAAGATCCCATTTGATCTTCTATGAGTTATTTTCTCTGGGCTGAAAGGTAGTTCATATTGATTACATGACACAGTAATGCATGATTACCTGATCAGTAGGCTGGGTTTATCTTTTATGAAAACAAAACTTGCCATATAATTGGTAGCATCAAAATATAGACATCTGTAGTATGTGAGACAGTAAACATCAAATTCTGTCTAACAGTTTGCTATTAGAAACATACCAAAACAGTTTAGTTAACAATGTGACTTTTTTTCCCCATCCCATTTATGGCTGAAGGTATCAGAAATATGAGAAGGCTATGCTTATTGTACATGAATAGTTTGACAGCTACTGAGGATGCCATAACCTACATTGTGAGATAAATCCCTGATGAGCTAAGCGACCTTCAAGAAATCTCACTAAGCAACTGCTGTATCTCCAGAGATGCTGTGGAAATTCTGAGTAAAAATAATAATAGTAAGTTTACAAATGGAATATGTGTGTTTTGAAAATCAGTACATCATTTTGTAACAGAAGGAAAAAAACATGTAATTCCATGGTTCTAAGTCCTTTGTTGTTCTAACCAATATGTTAACAGATGGCTTAAATGACAGAATGGAGGATACACTCGTAAAATTTCTGATGATACTGGGTTTTGAAGGCTTGCAAGCCCTGTTGGAATACAAAACCACAAATCAAATTGTATGTAGTTAAGAAGTGATTCAAAAACAGCAATAAGGAATTAATTACAGACAGATATAAAGAGCTGTAGCTGTTAATGAGTCATCATTTTCATTAATATAAATGGAGGTTTACGTGTGTAATAGATAAAAATTGAGGCTTTTCTGTGAAAGACTAGAAAGATTGTGCTATTGCAGAAAATACGTGCTAGTGAGTCCTGAAAAACAAGTCTGTGTTCAGCTTCAGTAGGATTATTGAGAAAGGTACAAAGAAGTTGAGAGAGAGCACCAAGAATAGCTGGAGGTTAATAAAATGTGACTTATGAGAAATAGTTTAGTTTAGTTTTGTTTTGTTTGAGAGAGAAAGCTGAAAAAGAGCTTTCCCAGTGGACATACAATCTCTCATATTTGAGAAATGCTTTTCTCTGTAACCAAATATTGACTCAGCAGCTTGAGGATTATCTGGATCTCTTTGTTGGCAAGTGAGACTGGAGTGAGAATAGTATCATATCCTCTTCTGGAAGAAACAAGTCAAAAGAAATTAAGGGAGAGCTGGCCTTGCATTAGCCTCAGATCCAACAACCTGTAACACCCCTCAGTCTTTAAATGATTTCAAATGGTGTGCACTTTATCTGTGTGTTTTTTATGAGCTCATTTTTATTAGCTCTGACATTAACTATCTAGATTAGGGAAAGCTCTTAAGAAAAAGCTAAATAAATCTGCAGCCTGATGGATAACAGGTAGGTGTTTTACCATAGGGATTTTTCCAGGGATGGTATAATTGTCTGACCTAGCAAAAGGAAACGTCTCCTACCAGCCGGACAATTAGTATATATTAGTATATTTACATCTTCATAATTCACTACGTGAAAATTTATTGCCAAGACAGAATATTCCAATTAAAACTTAGAGCTCTGAAATAACAACAGAGTGATTAGAGCATGTTAGTTCTACAAAAGAGGGCAAGAGTAGACATAAACAAGGAGTATTCTGTAGTTACGTACCACAAATGAATTCTTACTCTACAGCAAAACAGCAGATAGCTTATTTCAAGTGACTTTATCATCTTTAATATATCACCACTTTGGTTTGCAAAAAGACAACTTTCTTTTCTTTGTACTTTCTTTCACAGTAAGCTGTCACATTTAATATGTGCTATGAGTTGACATCTGGATATTATAACAAAGTTGCAGGTGTGCTCTCAAGTTCATGTTGTACCTTCACTTTACAGGAAGACTAAAACTTTTTTACGTCCTGGTGTAGACAAGTCAGAATGAAGTGTCCAGGACCCCAGAGTCTACAAATGTCCCAGGAGAGTACCGTGCAAATGAGACAGCTCCAAACACAGAGGAAGGAAAAACAAGTCACTTGGCTGCCTCTGTAAAAAGAGGTGGCCAACCAAAGCACTCCTTGCTTCCAGTCTGCCAGTAGAATGAAGGGGCATGAGCACCTTCCTGTTAGAGCTGCTGTTTCACTTCTCTAGGCACTGTTAAATCATGGGTGCTTGTACATCATGAACCCATTAACTCCCTGTTACCTCCTTATATGTGCTTGTTGTGCTCATGGGTTCTGTTTTGTGCTGGGCAGTGCTTCAGGGCTATTTCAATTAGATGCTTTTGCCCAGCCAATGAAAAGAAATAGAGCAATTTTCCTGTAGTTTGGTTCCTTCGAAGGCATGATTCTAATTCAGGAAAAAGCTAAATTCAGCAAAAATATGTATGTTATCTGTATTGACAAAATCTGATATGGTGTAATTTTTTCCACCAAGCAGAAAAATCCTATATCAGATATATGGACCCAAAACTGAATAAAGCTGAAGAAAATAGAAAAAAATGATATAAAATTGCTGTGGTGCATCTGTGAAAACAAACACATGGATTTTTGCAGTACATACTTATTTTTAATTTTGACATAGAACAGAGATCTCAACTTAGTATGGTAAAGAAGATATTCTCATCAACATTTAAGAATTCCAATCTTTTCAGTTTCTTAGTTGCTTAGCAGAACATCTTTGTGCTTCAAAGCAAAACTCTTTCAGATTGGTCAAAATCCAAGCTCTTGGTAACCCCTTCATCTCTTTTCTCATGGCTGAATTTGGTTTCTTTCCCTCCTGCTTCCTCAAAAGACTTCTCACCAATGACTGTAGTTAATGTTGTTCATAACAGAAACAATGAAAAGTTAGAAAGACTGTTTTTATTATGCGTGTTCTTTTGTTTATTCTTTATCACCTGAGCCTGCAGATCAAGGCAAATCTCTTGTGCTCCATGAATTTATTCTGTAAGAAAATACAAGTAGAAAAGCACACACTCTGTTTTTTGGTGGATATTGAGTTGCAGCACACAGAGTGTTTTTATCTTGAGATATATAAATCCACTCTGACAGTTAAGACAAATGATACAAAACCAAAAAGCTCTATTAGGCCTCATAATTAATGTACAAGGATATGGACAGATGTTTGAAATAGTGAAAGGACTTCATTTTCCATTTAAAGGCAGTGGCAAAACTCATGTCTAGAAAGCTGCTGACAGAATAGTGTTAATGGCTGTTGGTGAACCAAAAGAAGAAAGTGTCTGCAATCCAGGCAGGGAGCCTTGGAAGAGCAAAATCCTGGACAGATGGTAAAAATTCAGTCCGGGAGCTTGAAGGGAGATGGATGATCTTTTTTTTGTGAGACCCTAGGGAGAAGATTAGTGAGCAAACCAGGAGCTCTGACATGATGCTAAGAAATTAGAACAAACAAGAAATATTTGCTTTTTGCTCCAGGTGCCTGTGCAATTTTGTTGCCAGTTAGCATTTCAGACATAATAGGATCAAGCTGGGAATGGAAGCTATAGAGCAGTCAAATTTTGGTGTGGCTGAGAAAGAAAATAAGAGCCAGATGAGGGCTTATGTCTCACACTATGCCAAAAGTGAAAGGACTATACGAGCCCTGAGGCAATCTACTTCCTAGAGCTAAAAATGAGTATGTTAAGTTTTTTGGTTGAGAAAGGGAATGAAGAGAAAGACATGCCCATGAACTTGCAAAAAGGAGCAAATGATGCCTGTTCAGATAGCTGGGGACAAATCTATAAAATTTTGATTTGACAGTGTTATCGAATAAACATGCTGGTTTCACTTGCTCTTAGCCTCTTGTGCTATTCAGTCATGTTGCCCCAGTCTGAAGACCTTCTGTATTCTATGGAAAAAATGACAAAACCACACATGACTTAATGGTTGTAATTAAAGGACTATTCTCTCCCTCCTAACGTGTTATGTTGTCTTTTATCCCAGAGTGTCATTTTTCCAGAGGGAGCACATTGCAATGGCAGCCTTTTGCCCTCCCTTTGTGCTGATTCACATAAATACTATGGTGCATTGCAGTAGAATATCAGGCACTGGAAATGTGGAATATCATGCTATATAGAGAACACTTTCAAAAACTGGTAAGTGAGCCTTTGGAAGACAAGTCTAAAGACAAGTCTAGTGTAATCTGTGGATAGTCTCAGTCCTATCAGAAGAAAGGCATAATAAGACCAGATCCCAGTTTTTCCATGGTGGAATCAATGAATAAGCTTACATTACATAAACCAGTACATTTCAGTATTTCTCTAAAGTATTTTGAAGTGAAAAATTAACCATCAGTGTCCCCTCCTCCATGCCATAAAGCAAAGGAGCCAGAGACTTATACAGCTGATTTTTCAGATTTTCTCAGTTGCTTTCCCCAGTTTTCTTCCACAGTATCTTGGAACCACATTCTTTTCTATTTTGTATTTGCTTGTAGTGAGCACAGTAGTGCTGCCTGCAAACATGAACAATTTTAGATTTGTTTTTACAGTCTATCCCCTTCCTTCCTAGAGATCTGATGATTAATGAGCTGAGTTATAACATATTCACAACTTAAGGATAAAAAGATGCTGATGAGATACTTAAAATGCCAAAACACAGACATAGAAAGCAGGAAACTGCACCCTACAGAAGAGCATTGTTTGTTGCTACAATGCGGTGGAGTGTGGTACAATACGGTATGCTTTCAATGATTTATGAGCAGTCATTTAACCTGCCTTCTCAGCCCTCTGGACCTGAATTAGCCTCTTGATAGCTCTGATTAACTTGGTCCCCTTCAGTCATATAATGCTGGTTTTGCTTGTAGATAAGCAGCTTTTGGTTCGTTGTATTTGGACTGTTTCCCACAAGTGGTATAAATGTGTCCTTAATGCTTCTTACAAGTTCATTAATAAGATTAGAAGGATGACTGTAATGTTTGTTGATTACTATCCAGTATACTGCTAATCCATTAGTGGTGAGGAAAGGGAAGTGCACAGCATGGATTTGAACATAAATCTCAAACAGTAGCACTTGTTAACTTTCAGCAGCTTATGTATTTTATTGTGCTCATTGCTAATTAAAATTCTTACACGGAAAGCTTGCTTCACCCTAGGCTTGACCTGCCTCATGATGCACTGAGGTGGAAGGTTCCTTGAATTAGGGTAGTTTGGGCATGTGACAAGTATTCTCTGATCACCTTTCTTGTTGTGAGGCTCTAATAATCAGCTAGCACGCAAGAAGTGTATTAGTGTCCTTACTGTGTTAGTTCTCCTGTGTGAAAACATATTGGGATTCAGTAGGAGGGAAATAAGGTTGGGACTATTGGTAACCTTCACATCTGGCATTTAAGTTTATTCCTCTGCACTTCTTTTCCTTTCATTCTTCAACTTTACCCCTTTCTCCTCCCTCACCTTTTTTTCCTGTGAATCTTCCCTTACATCCTTCTTTTTAAAACAAAGAGATTTTTAACAAAATGTGTTTAACTAGATTTTAATGGGGATATTGGAATGGTCAGATTACTTTTGTGGGAGCTGCAACAGCTCAAGTTCTTTCAAGACTGGGACCTCAAAAATTAGCTTGATCTGGATCAACTGATACCACCTGCCTCAACACAAAAACATAACAACAGTAATGGGCTTGTTAGTATTAAAACTCATTTTTTCCCCCTCCAAATTATAAGAATATAATAGCAAAACCAGCAAAGCACTGCTCCTCTTCAAGCCTGTGAATATCCCAGGATCCAGAGAGAAATTGCAGTGATCTAGAGACACTTGCAGAAACTTAACTACATAGCTACTCCTGTCCTTCTTCAAGGCACACAGACGTCTCAGAAGCTTTACTCTTCCCTTGGGTTCTCCACTCAAAATTACCCCAGACCACTTCCAGATGGCAGTTTGAAGGTAGGAATGTGGAGCACACCTGGCTCCCTGCAGCCAGTAGCAATAGTGCCTTACTAGGAAATTCTAAAAGCTCATGCACTGAAAGTAAGACAGTGTCAGCTCACACATAGTCCTAAAAAAGGCCTAGACAACCCCTGTTCTGAACTATATATTAGAAGATGAGAGTGAGTGCCCAGTGGAAACAAACTTTTCCCAGTATGACATGAAAAGAAGTAAGAGTGACCAGGAGATTTCTTTCTCAGGTCTTGGGACAAAACCAGTATTTCATGAAAGCCACAGCCTGGAAGATGAGTGATTGTATCGATATCCCTCAAGAGTCAGGGTAGCAATAGCCAATTCACAGGTAGATATCTGCCCCGAACCTGAGGGAGATTGTCACCAGCAGGAAGCACCTTGGCCAGCACTTATGGCCCGTTGCACACAGTTCTGCTCCACTGATGTCAGTGGGAGATTCTCTGGGATCTTCCGTGGAGCCTGGGCTTTGCTGCTCCTTTGCCTCTCCTGACTCTTGAACATGCACAGCCTCATCTTTCGCAGTGTACTAATGCACATCTGTGACTGGCACAGAACCACCCTTAAACTGTTATACTCCTTCTGCCAACCTGCTAACCTCTGTGAATCTTCAGCAAAGATTCAATAAAAATTTCAGAGCAAAGAGAATTGGATTACTGAGCATCTGCTCTACATAATGTGAAAAATAAATTACTATTGTTGCTAGATTAGGAATCAGAAATCGCTCCTCACTTTTAGTTTAATTTCAAGCAGGAAACTTCTTATTTATGTCAAATTGATGCAAGAGCAATTTGTTTTTTCATTAAGCCTTGCACTGAGTTTCCATTTTTAAGTCTCATGTGACCCCTGAAAAAAAGAAAAAGAAAATCACAATAACATTCCAATCTACACTTTGGACACAGAGGAAAACCAGATGTTTTCTTTAAAATATGAAATGGTCTTCACACACTGGCCACTGTAAGACCAGATTTGCTGCCCAAAATGCTAAAACAAAGATGGAAAGTTAAATTGAATATAAACCACCCTATCTTCTGCCTTAAAGGCAACACAGAATATTTCCTCTACAGACTTGATAAGCAAAAGTTTTGTGACAGATGAAAACAGCTAGTTCTTTGGACTGTGCTTGAGCCAACACAATTTTATTTAAGAAGGACTATAAGAAAGCACTATTTATATGATTTGCTTTGTATATTTCTGTTTTATTTTAGTTTTGGAGATTCAATATAATATACATAACAAAAACAGATACTGAATCATGTTTTTTTTCCATAAACAATTTCAATAAACAGCATTTTTTCAATAAACAGCAAACACTGGAACTTTTCTGAATGCATATGAGCTAGTTGAGATTGACTGCTCAAATAAATTATGCCCTAAATAATGAGTCAGTCCATTCTATTTATTAGCAACCACTGGGTGTCACTGTGTCTCTACAAATACAGCTAAAACGTGTAAACAATGCCAGGTTGCTTATTCTTCTGTATATGAAACTCTTAACCCCAAAGAAATGAACAGATAATGATAAGAAAACTAGCAGTCAACTAGGAGATTACCACAGGAAAAAGATACTCTCTCTGCTCTTTTTACAATCTGCAACTGTGACTGCTGGCATCAGCCTGGGCAGAGTTCATTTCATATTTCTTTCTCTGGCTACAAAAAAAACCCCTACCATACGTTTTGCTCAGGCTCTGCAATTATTGTGTTATTAAAGCCTCATACCTTACTGCATTTAGAAGCTGTTCTCCTTTAAAAGAGTCATAGTGGCTATAAATATTAACCTTAGCATGGAATTCATCATGTAAACAACTTCTCTAGAAAGAAGTTCTTTCTTCAGTAAATATTTTTTAAAAAGATTGATTATGGCACACAACATCTCAAAGCACTGTTTTTCCAACCCTCTGTTTCACCAACAGCTTTTGGTCTGACAGAGAAAGCAAAGCCCGGGATGACTTCCAGGCTTTGGACAGACCATTGTACACATTACTCCCCCGGCATGCTTCTCCAGCTATTTAAGTTTCACAAGATAGAGTGTCATTGTCAGTGAAGGTTGCCATGCACTGCTTGCAGGGACATCAAAGAGAACCTCACCAGCAGCAGCATCCATTCTGGAGCTGAGCTGTGCTGAGCTCCTGCCAGCAGGGCTGGCGTGTCATTGCCAGACTGACAATGAAAAGGGCAGAGGCAGAAAGAGGTGTTGCTGCCAAGGGAAGGAACCTGGATCCAACTCATCAGGATACTTTGAAGTCCTCACTTTCAAGTCCAAGCATATAAGTGGCTTTTCAGTCCTTTTCCATAAGATTCTAACATGAGTAGTTCCCATGACCGGCACGTATGCAAAGCTCTGAAGAAATATGTGGTGATACTCTCTTGGCATCTCTTGACTTAACACCAGCATAAGTAGAAAGTATTGAGACTGGCAGATAAATGCATCTAAGATCCAATATTTTTTTGGTCTTGCTGCTATGGTTATCACAGAGCAAGGACAGAAAGTGCTGGTGAAGCGCATTTTTTTCTTTAGGGTCAAATAACGTGATATATCTTTAGCTATCTGAAGTATTTATGCAAGAGATAGGCAGCTGTAGGTATCAATGACACTTCTCTGATTGATCAATCTCAGCAAGGGAGGCAGAAAGGTCAGGGTCCTGATGAAAATAGGAGAGAGAAGTACTGACATAGTGTGAGTCATACATGTTTTATTTTCTGAATTCTGAATATGCATTAGAAACACTGGTGAAGAGCTGAAGCAACTATGCAGTTAGCTCTGCCTCTGTGAGTCTGCTGATGCCTAAGCAGTTGCAAGAATTAGGGCCTTGTGGTTGCAACTAGAATTGCCTAAAACTTAGGCTTTTGTACTCCTAAACATGGACTATTTCCCCTCTGATCTGGAGTGGAAACTACAGGCACTGTCACTCCCTCACCAGATTTTTTCCTTCTTTCGTCTTCCTGCTTTGTTTTTGTTTTTGTCTTTGTTTTTTGCTTTCAAAAAGTAACAAAACTGACTTATTTCCTGGGGGCTCCCCAGCAGGTTTGCTGCTGCTGCCCTGTGGCCTGGCACAGCACTCTTCGCTGTGGCACAGAGCCCAGGACACTCAAAAGGCCCCCCATGTATCCTGGCTTCCCAGCTCCCAGACCAGCTCAGAGAGCCAAAAAACTCCAGTGTCTACATGTAGCATCCAGTCCTTTGCTGAGGAGGAGGGAGGTCTTGTGAAACCCAGTGGGAGTTGAGACTCCCAGAACTCCTGGGCTCTGTGTTACAGCCTGGGAAGTCAGCAAGAGGGGAATGTGCCAGCTGAACAGGCAGGGGACTTGAAATTTGGGGACCTCTAACCATGAGCTAGCCCAGACAGCAGGCACACCTGTGCATTTCATGCTCTATAAGCACAGAATAAATCTATGTGGGGGCCACCACCAGTCTGAAATTAGCCCAACAGCTGTCAAAAACCTAACTTGATTTCTCAAATCCCAAATCAGGTCTGTAACTGTGGAAGAAAGACTTATGAAGAACAGCTCTTTGAGGCAGTTCCTCCTAAGTTTGTAATGGCAATGACATCTTCTTTCCTGACACCAGGCAGAGCCAGGTGCTGCTTGGTCCTTCCCTTTTCCCATACAGGTTTTGCAGAGATGGAAATGATAGGAGCAATCCTTTTGCTACCAGGATGGAGCCTGTGATACTGGATCATTTCTGTCTGGTCTTCTTCTGCCAGGAGGGCTGAGCAGTGGACCTTGCTCTCTGCAGAAGCTGTCATCAGCTGCTGTTGCTCAGATGCAGGGTTGTGAAGACAGCAAGCAATTAGAGGGATTTCTTCAGAATGTTGTCAAGTACTCTCTCCTGCAAACCACCTTTCTTCTCACAAACTGTAAACTTTGCGTCTTCAACTCCTTCCAAGTCAACTCATTTTAAGCTTTGCCAGAGCTGCCAAGAGTTCTAGACCTTTGAAACACAAACCCCTGAACCACCCTCTCTACATGAATTTTCAAAAAAGTAGGCAAGTTTTAAAAGGAAATACAACAGTGATTTGGAATAAGTTTGTTGAAACCAAACTATTTCCAAACAATATGTTGGTTTTGACAGGTCAGGATTTTCCAGTGTCATTACATTTTGTTCTCAATTTCCTGAACAGCTCCAATCAGGTCTTTGTTCTGGTTCAGTGAGAGCAATGAGATCATCATCCAGTCATGCTGGACAGCAAACCCAGTTTTGTTGAAGTTCCTTTCCTCCAGCTGTGAGTTTCTACTTTGTGAAGGGTCTCAACACTACTTTAAAGTGCAGTTTGCATTTCAAATCTCCTTTTCTTGAAGTGAAAATCACAGGATGCTGAGAAAGAGGAGCACCAGCAGCATATGTTTGTAATGAGATCATCCATTCAAATGCAAACAACTGCAAATGTTGACATTTTTGGAAAGGATGGTTGAAGTGACTACTTTAAGCCAAACAACAAGAAAGCAGGGTGTTTACACACTGCCCTCCTCCATTCTGCAAATATAGAAGCAACTTCTGTGGATGTATATCTCTTGGTTGAGGGCAAATAGGGACTGTAAGGCAGGAAATGACAGACCTACTAGGAATTTGCTGACATTTAACTCACATGCTGTGATTAACCTGACATACGCTCAAATACCTCATAGTTAGAGACACTTGCAACAGAGCTAAGAGGGATCTTCACCAGAAGTATCTCTCTTCAAATATTTAGAATTCTGTTGTGCAGGTTTACCTCTGAGTTCTTTCTTGGTTTGTGACTTTACAGATGCTTTTATCAGCTGTGTTTCTTTTCTATCCCACCACTGAAACTCTTAACAATATGGCACAGACTGTATGCATTGATTTACCCCTGGATCATTTATTTCATAAACTTGTGCTAGAGTGTCCTCTCATTTTACTTTTTTTTTTAATGTAACCATTTTGAGTTGTAGTACCAGACAAATATTATTATTTTAATGCCGCAATCCTTAGATCACCATCAAGAGCATGCATGCAGAAGTTCTCAGATTATGTTGGTTTGTGCCAAGCTGTGTCAGAATTATATTGAAGTGCTCCCTGTTTTGAAAAGGTCTGTGGGTAATACTGTTGAATCAGCTAGATTCATCTATAATATTTTAATCTTTTACATTTCAAGTGACATTTCAAGATCATGATCCAAGCTGGCCTCAGAAGTGCTTAGTTCAAGACAAAGTAAGATGTAATGGGACTTCCTTCTCAAGGCTATTTCTGACTAACCTCCTTGGTAAGGAAATAAGAAGCTGACTAAGGGGGAAGAGACAAAACATTCTGGAAGTATTAAAAAGGAATTTGGTACCATTGAACTTCACCTGGTTATTGCTTAGATTTGTCTTCACAGTGGGAGCCAGTACAAACTAGCTATAATGCAGATGCAGTCCCCAAATTTTCAATCCACTTTTAAGCAACGTTAAACAGAGTGACAGCTGTAGAAGTCCCCTGTGTGCCAAGAAAACTTGCTAAACATGCATAGTTTTCATCACTTGAGACAAAAAATAAACAAGGAGCAAGTGCCTAGACTTGGGACTTTGGGTGGGTGAATTTGAAAATCCTTACATTTACTGATTTTATAGTGAACTTCACTGTGGGCAGATGGGGTTACCTTACACCATTTGTAAGGTACATTAATGAAACAGCTGCTGATGGATCAGGCCCTTCCAGGCCCACCCCTCAAACATAACTGAAGAAAGCAGCTAAGAATGAGATTTCACTTTCTCTGGTCTTTTGTACACAGACACAAGATTTTTTTTCTGAGCTTCATGGTTACACTTGGTTCTGTCTGCAAAGCTCTATGATAGAAGGATTTACCACATACTTCTTTACAGGTCATTTAGGACCCTCTAAAGTACATAGCATGTGGGGAGCTTATTGCTTAAGTTTCATGTGACTCATGCAAATAAAACTGAATAATAACAGTATCTCTTGAACTCAATAAACCTGGATGACTTTTAGATAGAGTTAAAATGGTGCACAAGCCAGAGTATTATTAAAACTGATTCATCTCAGGACTGTTTTAGCCTGAGAAGCTTGCAGCTGGTTTATGTCAAGGTTGCTGTGGCTGCAACATCCCGATGAAACCAATTTAAACCTCCTTTATTCATTTTTCTACTATGTTATAGCTGTCATCAATGTATAGACACAGAGCTAACCTCAAGGATATCTTTTAAAAATAAAGGTAAACTTGAATTTATAGGTTTTGGTTAAACAGATAAAAACCCCTGTAAAATATCAGGGGCTATCTGGATCTTCATCTCAGTGTAAATTCAGAGGGTTGCCATAGAAACAGCTGACAATTTTTCATTTTGGAAGAAACTAGTGAATTAAAGTAGTGAGTTAAATAATTTAGAAGATGAGTATGAATGACTGCTTAACTCTCAAGCATCAAGTTTGCTCTATTTATAGCATAGCATCCATTTTTTCTCCTTCTATCTGTATGCATTTTAATAATTTACTTCTTCACTAATAAAGTATTCAGTGAGGTCAGTATGCCCTGCTCTGTACCAGCTGATCAAAAATGTGAGTTTGGGAGACTTGCTACTGAGGTCAAATGCAGAGGGTGCATGAAGATGATGATGATCAGTCTGAGGGCAGAGGCAGTGATGGTGACATGATGGCGTGCATGAAGATTTCTGTGACTGATTTGTCAAATGTGGCATGGTGGCACCACTGCACCAATGGCAGTTTCATTCCCGAGTCTGAGATGACACCACATAATTATCCTTCTGTCTAGAAATAAAAGGGCAAGTTGAATGTTGATCCAGTTAAATGGTCCAAGGAAGGGAATATCTCACTGGAAGAAGGGGCAGCTGCAATGCAGAGGATCCCATTTGAATGAGGCGATGCATTACTGAGTGAATGACCTCCTAGTTGAAAACAGGACATGGGTTGAAAACCTCTCATCATCTTTGAAAGGGGCACATAAAGACGATCTATTGAAGCCAGGCAGTAGACAAGTGAGAAGGCAAAAGCAAGGTCACAAAAGCAATGGTAGTTCTGGGGAGCAGCAAGTCTCCAAAATCTATTTCAGTAGTAGTTGGTTTTAAAAAAAAAAAACAAAAAACGAAAAACAAAAATAAAACAAGCAGATATGTAAAAATGAGACCTCTGGAAAAAAAAATCTAAAAGGGGCAATGAAAGAGCAAATGTTTGCAGTTAACATGAAGACTTTTCATAAGCAGTATTTCAAAGGCTCAGAAGGATGGCAGGGTTTTTTACCATAAACTTCAGATATATCATGTTCCACCCTGATCCCAAAACAATCAATTGACATGATTTAGTACCAGGTTAATGGAAGCTATTCGAAGTAAGAAGACAGGCTTTCAAATATCTGAGGCTACATTGAGAAGACAAAAATGGAAAACAGTATAAAAACTGGCAGGTTAGATATAAATGCATATGAATGCAGGTTGGAAAAGAGTTTGAGCAACAACTTGCAAAAGACATGAAATGTCATATAGATTCTTTTTCAAACAGATGAAGAATAAGAGTCCAGAAAGAAATTTAGAAAAGCACTTGATAGCCAAGCATAAAAGGGAATATTCAGAGAACATAAGGTCAGAACAGAAACAGTAAAAATTTTTTTTGTAGTTGTGCTTTCTTTGGAGACTTTGAGTTTATTTCTCCATCATCTCCTCCTTCCTAGTGGATGAATCTGAGGCTGTGTCACAAACTGAATTGTTGGTGGAAGTGAAACCACCAACAAAGTTAATAGTAATAAATCACTGTACCCAGATGTACTTCAGAGCAGAGTTGTAAAGGATCTCAAGCCTGGAATAACCGGACTTTTACATGTAACATTTTGTTTATAATCACCTCAATAACAGCTGAAAGGAACTTCTTAAATTTGTCTGAAATAAAAATTCATAATTATTGAAAATACTATCTAAGCAGGTAAAAAACAGTGGTAGAGAATGTAATCACTGAGCTGGAAAATAGGTTAACAGCCAAGTGGCAAAATCTGCTGATGCTACTGTGTTGTTCAAGGTAATCAAAATGAAAGCTGACTGTGAAGATTTGTTGACTTCTATGATGTTAAGGCAGTAATATAGAAAAAAAAATGAAACTGAATGCATAAATATAAAGTAATGCCTGTGAGAGAAACAATCCCATCTACATGTCAGATTCAGAAATAGTTTGTCACTCAGGAGAGAGATTTTGAAAGGTATCCTTATTAATGAACTATTAAGCTGCTAAAATGCTGAGAATTATTTGGAAAAGAGTATGGCATGAATCCACAGTGGACACAGAACTTAAACTTCCAGTGCCATCATCTCAAAGAGATTATAGTAAAAACAGAAAATATAAAGACAAGGACAAGAGGGACTTTTGAAGTCAGACAATGTCTTCCATGAGAGGAATGGAACACAGCCCAGAAAGCAATGGAGAAATGCTGTGGCAGACTTCTGCAAGCAGAGTAGCAAGGAAAAGTAGCAATAAGAATAGTTATCCATTGCCTTTTCTAATATAAGGACTATGGCTATCCAATATACCTAGCAAGTGATAGATTAAAAACAAACAGAAAAGAGGCAATTCACATAATGCATTCCAAGTCCTTAATATTCCTGAGCAGAGCATGCACCAGTGAAGCATCATTAGATACCCTCCCTATTGTTACATTGGATCCTTCCAAATGTAAGAATAGGGAAACATAAGACTTGGAGTCTTAGGGGTAGGATGCTGTTCTCATGTCCTAGGAGAAGGTTATTCTCATTCCATAACACAAATTAACTTCATTCCTCTCCTTTCCATTTTCCGAGTTTATTTGCTAAAGACTCTTATCATGTCAGCAAAATATACAAGGACCTGGAATTCAACCCCTGTAGCAAGAGCTTCCCAAGAAAACTGGGGATAAGCAGATAATTTTAGTTTCTGTTGAACTTCAAGCAGAAGTCCTTTCAGTAAACACATATCTCCATAGAGAAAACACCCCTTTTAAGGGAGAATGGTATTAGATTACAGGGTATGTGACACCATTTTTCCACATTCCAGTTTAACGTTCACACAAGGTCTTCCTCCCAGATGTGACATTTCGCCTGACACTTACTACATGTCTTTGCGCTGCCCTGAAGGCAGTAGGTGAAAGTGACATGGCATTTAAAGAAAATGTTCCCCCAGTGTTGTCATGATCTGCAATCATGGTAATCACTACTGTTTATTTACAGTGGCTTGGTTAAAGACCTGTACCCTGCCCAAGGGCATAAAGCGGTGACCTAAAGTCTTAAATAGAATTTGACTTGAAATAAAATAAAACAAAGGAAATATGTCACAGTGATAATATTTGAAAGATCTGCTGAGTGGCAAAATAAACACTGCTTGTATTTATTTGGCTATCATACCATGGAGAACATGAAACAATTTGTTATGCTGGAATGGCGATACTCATGAGCATCTTTGGGATCACTTAACTTACATACATGAAAACTTAGTGGAAAGACACAAGATCAAAACCATCCCTTCTTTAACTTAATGATAGTCAACAATAAGTAAATAATAATTTCCCTTTCCTTCTCCCAGTGGTCATCAGTCTTATTCATCTCAGAAATTCCAGCTATTCTCAATTTTAATTAATTATCTGAAATAAAATATTGTAACGTGCACTAAGAAAGCATTTTTTAGTTATTTGCATATTTTTAAAAGGAGTTTACAAATAACATGGATTGTTTTAAACAACTGCATTTTAAAACATATCTGATGTTCTACAATGGTAGCTGGGAGACAGGATTTGTGGGTTACAATGATTTTTCTTTGCAGATGTGATAAATAGGCTTGGGAAGCAGACACTGTATTGCCATGGTACATTCTATATGGAGGTTTGGAGGGCAGAGGACTCCTGCAGTGCCATGCTCCAGCCGCATCCCTGCAGCTCAGAGAGCAGCCAAGGGCTGGCCCTGTTGTCTGGAGGGAAGAGCAGCACCAGCCAGGCAGAGCAAAGAGCCCATAGGGATGGGGACTTGAGCTGAATGGGCATTCAGGTGCACGATATTTCCTGACTCTCTGCATTAGTATGTGCCTAATCCCATTGCCAAGTCTTGCCTTGCATTAATACAAGGAAAAGGAGCAAGCCTGTGCTCAAATATGGCCCAATGGATAACATGGGTCCACCCATGATTATGGGGAATTTTCCATCTTGTCTGGGTCATATTTCTGACTGCCCAGTAGATGGGTCTGAAGATAGTGGCTCTTCTGCACAAGAAGAACAGAAGAAGCAACCTAACATCTTGCCATTCTAACATCTTGTTATTCAAGTAAAAATCAAACCAGAATTACAAATCTGCTCTTTTATTTTGTGTATCATTGCGCTGCCTTTACCACACACTTCCACATTTTCAGAAAATAAGGTGGAAGGACTCTCAGTCATGAAAAGGCTACCTCACTTGCCATGTACACCACTGAACACTGAACAGGAATTTTGCAGACAAAGCCATAGATAAGATTCTCAGAGATTCAGTGCAGTGTTTAGCAGCAATGAAAAAGCAAATATACAATATATAAATAGAAACACTGCCTATAATCTGGAAGAAATAATTTTATAATTATTTAAAGTGGACAGAAGTATGCAAACAAACAACATGCAAAAAGATGAATATTCAGGGACTAATATGAGGAGGAAAAGCAATTGGAGTAGTGTTTGAGTACATTTTATGAAGTTACAGAGAAGGTAACAGAGCAAATGGCCTGGTTCTCAGGGAGCTGCATGAGGACTTCCAAAGCGACTCCATTTTATATCCACAAACAAAAGTAAGAAAAGGATCCAGAAACAAAGGATAATCTACTTAACACTGAAATTCTCAACTCCTGAGCTATCAACTCTTTCCATAAATTCAGTGGCCTTTTGCTGAAGACCTTATATATCCAGAGCAGGGTTAAAAAAAAAGAAATGGCCAGGAGAAACATTCTGAAAGGTGGCTTAGTTATCTGTTTGGAAGATTTAAAGAAATGGAGAGAGAACAGGAATTGCCCACAGCAATTACACTGCTGAATGTCTTGTCTTTTTTACACAGGCCTCTCATTAAAACCAAATCTCTAGTCTGAAACAGTAGGAGTCAGCAGGATAAATGTACTGTAAGAAACACATTTTCATCCAACAGTTCAAAAGCCTCATTAAAAAATGGTAAAGCTTAATCTGTCCGCTGTGGAGAATAGCAGCAGACAGCATGGGTGGGGCCTTGGTGCAAGTCTTGGCTGCCTGTTTTCTTAGGGAGCTTGAATAAAGATATTTATTCTTGGAAGAAAATAGGTCAATTATTTTCTATGGCAACTGGAAAATAAACACACAAACTGCCAGCAAAACATCTACCCCCTGGTTTGGTTTGGGTTCTATTTTTTTAAAAAGACCAAGTAAAAGGTTACTTTGTAATACTCATTGCTAAACTATTTATTCAGCTAAATTCCATGTTGGCTTTTTACAGCTTTGCAGAGCATTTCACTT
Organism: Pseudopodoces humilis; assembly: GCF_049639895.1. NCBI lineage: Eukaryota > Metazoa > Chordata > Aves > Passeriformes > Paridae > Pseudopodoces > Pseudopodoces humilis. Next base: position 36,303,720 of record NC_142202.1, on the reverse strand, counting down.
TGCTGGAAGCTAACGGGATGAGCCCCAAGAACTGTGGTGGAACTTGGGCTTCAGCCTGAGCCCAAGCCTAAGCCAAAGCCAAGCCACTGCTGAAAGTGAGTGAGGAGAAATTTCACCTGGATATTCATGCAGAAGGAAATGCAAATCATGAGCACTGTCTCACTTCTAGCAGGATTTATGTGTGCGTCATTTGTATACAAATTAAATTTCCATCTTAAAAGATGTCAGTACTACTGGGTTGTTGAGGTCAGAGGGAAGGTACTTATTTACTTACTTCCATTGTCTCTGCAGAAGCAAGCACTACTTGCTTTCAGCAGAGCAGCCTGCCTGCAGCTCATTCACTTCTCTTAGGCTTGAGCCATCTTGGTTTCTGTAGATAGGTTATTCCTTCCAAAAGTCAGAGGGTTTCCTTAGAGGGTGGAAAGAAACCTCCTAGCTCCTTTTGAAAGTAAGCAGACTGATTACCCCAGCGTCTTTTCTCTCTTTAACAAAAGCAAGCTTTAGCCCCTCTCGGACTATTTTGGACTTCCAGTTGTACAGAGACTGTCAGCCTCTCTTCCTCTCTATTGTCTGTGGGTGATGTTTCATGCACTGATTTGTGAGAGAAGACAGGTAATATATACCACTAGGATCTGTACTTGTCAGCTGAGTTTCAGATCTCATTTCTTATATAAACTTGAAGAATGATCTGAGTTGCAGGATTCTTTTCAAACTTAGAGTCAAGATGAAGCTTTACAGGAGTACAGTTAACATGGGAAGCCAGCCTACCTTCTTCCTGGGAGAACTCAGAGTTTTCTGGATTATTTCAAGATAAAAAGGTTGAAATGGTAGACTACAATTGAAGCCTACTTTTGTGAAATAACAGTTTCTCTGAATACCATGAAAAAGGGGCAGCAGTATTGAGATAGTAGGCATAGGACTGAAACATAAAAATATGAAAATTCTTAAAAATATCTTCACATTCCCCATGAGAAGAGAAGAAAACTTGCTACTGCTACTACCAGCAGGTTTTCCTCTAAACAGCTGTTAGATCAGGATCTCTTCAGATCTGCCAGATGGGAAGAAAAATTAGTAATGGATTCAATAACACATCTTCCATACAACTTGATTTACAGGAATGTTCAAATCGCACTTTGACAGCAGAAAAAAATTAAACAACCTATGACAGCTTCTTCACTTACCCCTTCAAGACTCTTTTTGCCAGAACCTTAATCCAAGAGTCACCTCTCCAGGCTTCCCACAAGCCTACACAGCAGCTCTGTTCAGACTGTTGAGGCCACTTTTTCTCTCTCTTGCAGTGTGTGGTCTTGCTCCTTGTATCCCGAGCCATATCGCACATGCAGGCATGCACATACACACACTTACATGCACTCACACATACTTTTCCTAGAACCTCATGCAGTCAAAGTATCTCTGCTCAGAGCGTTCAAATTCCTGAGCAGCCTTGTCTTGCCCTTATTTTGTGTTGAGTATCTGAGAATGCAAGAGTCTCACGGCCAGAAAAAGAGAGAAAATTCCAACCTTGATCTGCAGATTATAATAATCTATTTATTTATTTTAACAATAATTAATAATATATTTGTTATATTATTATTAGATTATAAAAATCAGCCCTTCAATTGGGCTGATATGCATTCTAGTGCCAGTTTTCTCTCATCCTACAAAAGTGCACTGCTCATTGCACCCTTTTCTGGTGTGCAGAAAAAGATGTCTCTTTCATTTGAGTGCTTTGAAGAAGGGGGCAGAATCAACACCTCTCCTTTCCTGCTCCAAGTGACAGGGCACTATTTCTCCCCAAGTTCCCATCATGGCCCAGCAGCTCAGCCCTCCCATTAGGAACTGAACATGTGATGTAGTAGACATCCTTTGAGCATATATTTCAGAGGTCTGTGAAGGGTCATAGGTAAAGAGGGATGAAGAGCTAGGTAACAACACCCATACTCCCAGATTAGGTTGTTTCTGAACGTGAATGGTACCTGCTTTTAGGTATCTAACTAACTTCTGATCTCTAAGTACTCTTAAGATTAAATATTTTGAGGCAGCAGGTTTTCTAGACCTCCTTCTTGAAATTCCTGCCTTTATACAGCCTAGCTAAATTTTAGAAAGTTTGTACAATGCCTTTGGTTCTGATATTCCTTTTCAGTCAAAATAAAGCTGTTTACCTCAGTGATATTAATCCTCCTTTTTTTCCCTTGTAAATAAATTGGCATCAGTCTCAGAAACTGTGAGCCACTGGAGCATAACTCTAATAGGCTCTTACTCTAGGATAATTTAAATAAGCAAAGATGCTTGGCAGTACTTAGGTTTGAAGACAATTTTCACAGTTTTCTCCACTGTAAATGCTGCATGAACTGTACAATACACCTTTGTTAAAACAAAAAAGGCATGAAACTTTCCCAAGCAAGCATCTCCTTTACTGACAAGTTCTTGGGAAAAGGAATATTGTCAAAAACATGAATTCTTGCCTTCACCTTTCTCATTTCTACCATCAATGTTTTCATATACCACTGTTTCTTATTTTTCACTAGTGGAACTCACCAGAACCGATGCTCTTTCCAGAGACAGCACTACACACAGGTTTGTTTAAATTAGAGTTAACTGGGGAGACAGAAAAAAAATGACAACCTAATTAAATTTTGCAGTGGCCCACATCCCATTTAAGCCATGTCTGCCTTACACACAGGAGGCATAAATTTGTTGGGCAAGAGAGGAAGTAGGGAGGGGTTTGTCTCCTTTTTGTCTTCTTGTTAGTTTTCATTCTTTGTTCTCCTACCACAGTTCCACCACCTTTGGTGTTCCCAGAATAGTAATTTGGTGATACCTCTGAGTCTGAAAGAAGATGGGGAAAAATGTTGTGTCAGAATATGGCAGGAATGGCTGATTGGAAATAATGGAAGAGAAGAGGAGAGAGGCTAGCCTTGTGACAACAGCTGGCTAGCACAGTCATGCGGCACCAGAGATAACCCAGTGTCTCTTGTCCAGACTGTTCCAGAGTAGATTGCTTGCTCAGGGATGGAAGGGAGAGCCCTGTCCTCTTCCCCATCCACCATGTCTTCCTGAGGTGCCGATAAAATTATACTTGAGAAACAATATTTCATATCAGCACACCAACAATCTGTCTGGGGTTTCCACATGTGAAACGTGTATTTGAACATGTAAAAAACTCCTGCAACTTCCTGAAGATTCTGAGTACTTAGAGAGTTAATTAGTTACTCATCCTGACTGAAGTTCTTGCTGGCTGGTGTGAACAGTTTTAATCATATACATATAATGCCTTACAACTTCCAAGTTTTTATTACCAAATACAAAGAAGAACAATGGCTGTGGCTTATTACTCACTTTACAGAGTATTTACCACAGATTGGTAACAAAAGGCATTTGGGGAAGACAATGCAAGTGACCACTAAGCCTATTTTTGGTCAGTATATCTGAAGTATTGAATAAATTACTCCATTTGGTTTGATTTGCTGGGCAGCCACAGTGCTAAATGTTAGTGTGTTCCCAGCAGCTCCTTAATACCTTCTAAAGCAAAACTGGGATGTGGGATTGGGCATCGTTGTGCCAAGTGAAAACCCAGTGCCAAAAGTTCTGTCCTATGCGTGCCATTAGTCTGCTTAGGAAGGAATCTGTTCTCGTTTCCAAACAACCTGACAAAAAAAGGGCCTAACACTGGCGGGGGCTTTGAGCAAGATGTTAACTTGTGTTTGAAAGTGGAGAAAGAGGAGAGACAGTGGAAAGACAGAGTAGAAGTTTTGGTGATGTTCAGTTGTCTATTACCCACCAGAAAAGGCTTCCTGAGAGCAGTGTTACAGGGTTATGTTTTACTTGGCTGAACTGAGCACTCCATTAGGTCTCTATTTATTTGGATTCTCTGATATTTTGATGAGATGCTAGAAGCCTCAGGAAATTAAAATGAGCAATATTTTTAGAGCAAGCAACATCTTCTTTTTGTAAGCCCTTCTACCAGCTTCTCCCCAAGCTCCTGAGATAAGGCACAGGATGTACAGCTGCCCAAGAGGGCTGTTGAGGCTTGGCTGTTTTCTACACATGAGGGCCTGTCTTGAGAAAGCAAAGACATCAGAGTCAACCAATTAAAGGGAATAAGATGAAGTTCAAAGGACTCTTTAAATACTGCAAGGAAGAAAGCAAATTTGCTTAAATGCATCCACACTTATTTTCAGGCTCGTGTAGCTTAAATCCAAATCACAAATTTTGTTTGAAAGCTTTTTGCCAGCTGGTGCAGACAGGGTATATTTACAAAGAAGCAAAAAATTCCACATGCAGAAGGAAATGAAGAGTAAGAGATAAAATTGGAGTATTTGAGAAAATAGTAAAATTCGGTAAAAGAAAAACACTTTAACTCTTTTACGAAATACTTTTTCTTTTAGGGAACTGGAGAGTTAGTCCATTTACAGATAACGTGATATTTTCCAAAATACGCTCTCCCACATGTGAGAGCATTGATTTGGGGAGAAGATTAATGTCTTACCAATAATTATTGGTAATAATAATATACCAAAATAACAATTGCCAGGCGTATATCGAGCATTTACAGCTTTATGTGACAGAATGATTTATCAGTGGCTCTGAAATAGGGTAAACATGTCATCCAGACCTCTGTACAGACTTGTACAGTGCAAATCAAGAGTCTTGAAAGCAGTGCTGTGGAAAGGCCCCTGGGGGTCACTGGCAAGTTGACCCTGAGCCAGCAGTGCCCTGGCAGCCAGGAGGGAAAACGCTGCCCTGGGGGGCATCAGGCACAGTATGGCCAGCTGGGCAAGGGAGGGGATTGTCCTGCTCTGCTCTGAGCTGGGGCAGCCTCAGCTCCAGTGCTGGGGACAGTTCTGGGTCCCAGGAAATAAGAAAGAGATAGTGATTAGAATGTGTCCCAAGGAGGGCAACAAGAGTGGTGAAGGACCTTGTTGGGAAGCTGTATGAGGAGGAATGGCCAAGGTCACTTGGTCAGTTCAGCCTGGAGGAGACTGAGGACAGATCTCACTGCAGTGACAGCTTCCTTGTGAGGGGAAGAGGAGGGGCAGGCACTGATCTCTTCTCTCTGGTGCCCAGTGACAGGACCTGAGAGATTGGCCTGAAGTTGTGTCAGGGGAGGTTTAGGTTGGATATCAGGAAAAGGATCTTCACCCCAAAGGGTGGTTGGGCACTGAAACAGGCTCCCCAGGGCAGTGGTCACAGCACCAGCCTGACAGAGTTCGAGAAGCATCTGGACAATACTCTTGGGCACAACGTATGATCCTTGGGGATGTCCTGTGCAGGGCCAGGAGCTGGACTTGTTGATTCTAGTGAGCCCTTCCAACCCATCATATTCTGTGATTCTATAATTCTACAATTCTACATGTACTACATGGCATCTCTAGGATCAATCAGCATTGGTATTTACATTTGTCAGGATAGAAGACAACAATGTGTTCCACATTTCTAGAATCATTACTAGATGCAAGAGTAACAGAAAAGAAAGAAGAAAGAAATATTAAATGACGAAACTTAGGATCAAACTTAGGATTTTTAAAGGATTAAACTAACTTATTTCTCACTGCAACTTATTATGGATTCTTATCAGCCACATGGAAAAATGCATTCCCTCTTACCACTCTTGATTCTACACCCAGAAAGAAAACTAAAAAATACCCAGTCTTTCATTTTTCCTATTTTTTGTCTTTTTAAGATGGCATCCAAGATTGTTCTAATTAGCAGCAGGAGACTGAAACCACACTAGAATATTGCTGAAATATAAGCTTAAAGCATTTTGGAAAAGAACACAAAATGCCTCAATATGCTTCCTTGTTTAAGACTGAAAATGGAATACCTAATTTATGTCACAAATCTGTTTGTGGCAAAGGCTCATGTAGTCTGTTCCTTCAAAATGGTGGAAAACTGCAGTATTTAATCAGAGGAGAAATAAGCTCAAAATTCTTTCAGCATGACTAAATTCCTATTCAGAACAACCGCATTTAGAATATTTTGGCTGATTTGATTGAAACTTGTTACTACCTTCAGCACATGGATACAAAAAATTATTGTCAAGAACCAATGTCATGGAAAGACATGGACTAGCAAGTTCTAACTTGCTGGGTTATAGGAGACCCTACTGTGTTCTTCTATTGTAACAAAGAGCTGCAGAGTTTTCATAACTTAAATGTCCGTGTACTTTAATACTCGAGAGGTACAAAGCATGTTTCATTTGATAAACTGCCAATGCATTTCTCATTGTCCACTTCTTTGGTAGGAAAAAATAAAGTATAGATGTGGGTAGGAAATGTAACAATCCTGATGCAACTGTATTCAAACTTGCATCCCTGGAAGTGCTGACAATAATTAAGTTCATACGAGTTCTTGAATTTCTTATCTTTATCAGTCATCAGACCCATCAGTCAAGATGAAAACACATTCTTAAAAAATGAAGTAGTGCAAAACATGTGAGACCCAGAGGGTTTTCAAGGAACTTAGGTGGTCTGCTCACCTTTCCTGTGTCACTCACATCTTTGTTTGTTCATAATGCTAGAAGAAGTTTCTATTTTCTAGGAACATGATAGGGCAGACATATAGCTAGCACTTGCACAGGGTTAACAGGGCTGCAAAAGTCCAGAAAGAATACCTTGGGAAGAAGATAATGTGTAGTCTATGAGAAAGAGACCAGCAATTGAACTGAATGACACCCTTGAATTTTTTATTTTTTCACTGGGATTACAGACATTTGAATTCTGTGTGTACATTCAGTCATTGTGAATTTGTGTAAGACTATCTATAGAGAGTTGGTACTAATGGCCATAAACTTCACTCCAGTGTTACTATATTTAAATTTTCATTAAGATTTATTCAAACAACATTCATGGGTTTGTTTGGATATGCCAGTCAGCGTCATTCCTACAGCTTTATTTTGCCTGTACGCATGTAAGAATAAGAGGAGAATAATCAAAGAATCATTATGAGCATATGCAATCTAACAATGAAAGAGAGACAAACCTTCTGCTCATGTAATTTCTAGTTTCATTTTTACATTTCAGGAACAGTTATCAGACTAAAGATACTAAACAGAACTGTAAGAAATATGTGAAAATTATATAAAAGAACATTTAGGTTTTAAGGTGATGGCCTTAGACAAAAGAAACAACAATATTGTCTATAAATCCTTAATTCCATCCCCTCATACCCATATAGCAGCAATAATTAGAAGCTCACATACAATTTTATTCTGCAAGACTTCTATTTCATTCAGCATGGTGTATCATTACATTTGTCAGTGACTTCTCTAAAAAAAACTCATTAGATCCTTGCTGGCCTTGCAAGACCTTAACCTATTGAAAAGAAGCTCATTTTTCCCGATTTTTCACAGCAGCAGTCTGCAAAACCCTTTGTGAGCTGGGCTTCTGAAGCCCAGGGTGGGGTCAAAAGCTTTGTTGCAGCCTTCAATTTACATCTAATTAAGTCTATGAATAAGCAAACATCGCTTTTTGCCTGCTGTAAATGCCATGCTCTTTGAGATTTTCAATTGTCACATATTCACTGTTAAAACCAGTGATGAGCTGTGAACATCATCTTCAATAAAACCAGCTCCCTGGTATCTACTGGTAGAATGGATAGAGCAGCTTTCAGCACTGATCATAGCTTCTATGCTCTAAGACATTGTCAGCACAAATCTTTTCCCAGGGTTGGAGCCTCCTTTCTGCTGCTTCTTTATTTCTTTGATTATGCAGCAGCAGTGCTAGAATTATTTATATTAGGATTTTATAGTCATGTGTACCATAAAGTAAATGTGCCACTCACTTATATGCAATTTTAGAGGCAATGTCCATCTTATACTTCTATTTTGCTCCTGGTTGGAAATCAAATTGTAAGGATTCAACACTAATAAAATTCATAAAATTATCAGTGCTTTCAATTCTTAATTTTAACAGTCCTGCAATAGCTGTTGTTCTCTGAGATTCTCAAATGCTACAATAAGGACACTTAAAGACTGTAGGTGTTTTCATACTAAAAAAATGTGAGGAGAATTTAAAGCATTCCAGTCCTGAGGGTTAAAATTTTAAAATATAGAGTTAAAATGCTGATAGCAAGAAATATTTAAACAGATCCATAAATCCATTAATACTGTTTGATTGTAATTTTATTTGAAAGACAGTTTCAGTTTTGGGGAATCTGCCTCCATTTTTAAGAATGACTTTTTATTGTGAAACATAGAGAGTAGTAAAACAGAAGAGAAAAAATTCATTAATAAACTGCAGAAGAAAGAACTTGAAAATGTTACTGCAAGTTAAGAAAACAAGAAGCAAGATCAGTATTGCTATAACATCTGGAGTGCATTCACACTGGTTTCAATCCCAAAATGAGTTCTTCTGTGCAACTATATGGAACAGGAACTAAAGCCTGGTAGGAAGCAGATTTGAAAATAGCAAGCAGATTTTTGCTCATTGCCGTTGTATTTATCATATTTTCATTCTATTCAACACCACCAAACAAAATGATAAATGATAGCTACTTACATCCTACATTCAACTTACAGTCATAAAGCTGTCGACAGTTTAAGTAGAGTCACCTTGACAGACATTAGACAGCCATAGATTCCTTATTAAATTACCTGATTTTTTCCTGATCCCAAATTTGCCATCCAGCCAAGAACTAATTTTGCAGCTTAGTGCTGTCAGACATGAGCATGAGACAACCACAGGTTCTTTAATCTTGTCACTTACTTTAATAGGTAACACCAAAATCCTGTGGATGCTTTCTAAGCCCCGAGAGCTCAAATATTCTTAAGATAGTAGCTTTCTGACTGTGTCATCAGATGAAATACAATGAAAAATTGAGAGAAGGAATCTCTAGTTTGTACAGTCACTTAGCCAAAACTGCCTTTTGTGTAAACTTACACATATATGTACGTTATGTAGCAAGAGGCTACATAAATAAACAATTTTGACAACCCAAAATCCAAAGAAAAAAAGGTGATCTGGAGGGATCTAACATGGCATGATCACGACAGAAGAAGCAAATTTAACAGAGATTCTGTCCAAAGCTTAGAGTATTTAGTAGAAAGAAACATGTCTGCCCCAGTTGTAAACAAATTACATTGGACTGATATACTCTAACACATGTACATAATTATCATGTTGCCAAAAAAATGGAAAGAAAATGTCACGCAACATGACAAATTTTTTGATAGCAAAATATTTAAAAAATAAACATGTATGATATTACCTCTTCAAAATCTGACTATTACTGACATTCTGTGTACCCTTCAGCTCTGATGGCATTCATACACAGAAAATGGTGAGCCTGGCAGCTGTTTTACCACCATTTTTAAAGTGGCACTTTTATGCAAGAACATGCATTACAACCTAGTACTGTTTCTTCATGTATTGCACATAGTTGAATCAGAACCAATTAACTCTTAGCTGGTGTATTACTTCCATAAGGTCCTTTCCCTGTGGTACTCAGTGACAGTAAGGGAATGCCCTCTTTGATATGCATTTTCTGATGTCTCTCAGAGACATGGTACTGTTTGTATGGCCAAACCAGAGTGCTACTGGAAAGCGATGGACCTCTCCTCTCAGCCATTTCTCTTTGCAGCCTCACAGACAGAACTTGTCAAAGGCTGTTGCCAGAGCAACTGAAACCTCTCACAAAATAGCATTTCTGATGTGAGACAGCTGTGGCCCTGGAAAATAGAAAAGCAGCTATTTTTAAATCTCTAGTGTTGAAGTAACTGGTTATGAAAATGCCATTCTGTGATAAACAGTAGTAAGAAATTACAGTTTCCAGGGTGGTGGGATCATCTCCTGTAGTGCTGCTTTCCTGATAAATAGAAAAATAATCTGCCAGGCAGTTTTTATGAGGAAGCTTTTAGGATAAATTCAGCCCTTTTCTCCATGGATGAAAAAAACCTCTTGATATTGTAAGCCTAATAATTCAATTTTGAGATAAGTTCAAAGAACTGCCTGCAAAACATCATGGTATCTTCACCACTTCCCCACACATCTGTCCAGAGAGCAAGAAGGGGCAGGAAACCAAGCTGTGCAGAACCTGAAGAACAGCAATAGAGGAGAGCCTTTTGGGTCTTGAGATTGAAGACTATGAGTATGCCTTACTGCTTTTCTATAGATGCTAAAAATAACATTTCCATGCAGGTCAATTTTCCTGTTTGATTTAGCATTCAGAGCAGATCTTCAGTGAGGAAGAAATTTCCTTTCAGTCTTTAGCCAGAGAAGATGCATTTAGGTTTATCAAGTTTTTTTTTAAGTGACTGAGAACTATCTGAATAATAACAATGAATTCATCTTTCACCTAGTCGTTGATTCTTTTTTTTTTCTTTTTAATTTGGGTTTCAATTTCAAGCTGAAGTTGGTGAAGGTGTTGATTAAGAAAAGGTAGGAACATATATAAGCTGAGTTATAGTATATACAACAAGTGGAAATGACTTATTTAACCAAGCTATTTTCCATCCCCAGATTGCACAACTTCTCCATATTTCTTATGTTGCAAGGCACATGAAGGTATAAAGGCAGCTACTCACACTGGATATTTTAATATGTTACACTCAGAAAAATGAGCTGTTATTGGCAAGTGGCTACGATTGAAGAGAATTTCTAGGGCAGCAAATGTAATTTCTCGTGTTTCTTGGAATTGGAAGCAGTGACAAAGAAAAGCTGTGTTGCTTACAAATATCATTGACATCCATAGCCTCCTTCAGCTCTGATATAGAGGAAAATGAAGGAAAGAGTGGTAGGATTAGAAAGTGAACACTGACTTTTGCATTTATTGTTCTCATTGCGGATATCAAACTGCAAGGTGCTGAGCTTGATGCCCATTATTAGACCAGCCCTGATGATATAAGTGACCCTGATAATTTACTATTTACTATTTATTTTGAATTCCAGCCCTGAAGATTTTGCTCGATTAGGCTGACAATGTTTGATATTTGCAGAAACCATTTCAGTGCTCTCTCACAGGTGCATTTTTCTTCAGAAGACATAATTGACATGATACTTACTTCAGATGGGTTCAGCTATGGCTACATTTCAAAGTCTCCTGACACCAGCTGTCATGACACCTGACATGTCACCTGAAAAAAAGTATTATTCTTCACATTGGTAGGATTTTTAGGTTTAGGACTGTATTATGCTATCATTTGTCAAACTAATTGAAAAGTAGTTTCCTATTTTTCTTCTTCACATTTAAATGTCATCAGTACTCAGAGGCATAACTAGAAGTTTGTAGAAATGTATTTTAGTCTCACAGCTGTGTTAATCAGGAGTCAGTTCATTTAAGTAAATTGATAATATCAAGCCCAAAATGAAATAAGCATTGTTAATGAAAAGAAATCAGCATAATAGTCTTGAAAATTGTTAGTAAGAGCTTCTGGGAACTTTATTTTGATCAGATTTGTTCATCCATCACATGTTACCATGCTCTCCACTTTATGTCAAGGTTTCCTGCTTTCTCTCCTTCTTGTAAGTGAAAATTTTTGTTTCCTTTAAAATAAGAGATTATCATTATTTTAACTGTCTGCATAGGGTGTACCTTTCTTGATATCCCGCTTCAAGGATCAGGAAATGAAATGTGCTATTTTACATAAAATAATGTACTTCACTACAAGACAATGAAAGAGAGACTCCAAAGAGGTAATTTCTTTATGGGGTTCTGAGCCATGTTAATTTGAATCAACTCAATCTTACATAGTTTATACATCTTTTGAAAAATCACTGTTAGCAATGTTTGGATACAAATGTAAGTACAGGACAGAGTGCATTTCAAAACGCCTGGAATGTAGCTATGAATACTTTCCTAAATGATGTCTCAGCATGTCCAGCTTCAAAGTTGCCCTGCACCAAGCCCTTGGAGCATTTGTGTTTATTAACTTGCAATTTCTGGACATTTATTTGAAGAATCTCTGAGTCATTAATGTTGTTTCTATACTGATCACTTTTAAATACTGGAACTTTGATCATTTTATGGCTTTTTTAGATGATATTATTGAAAACATCAAATGGTTGTTACATAAAGTAAAGGGGACACTGTGTCCATTTTCATTTTCTCATTTCTCCACTTGTAACAAATTAAGGTCTATCCAGTTGATCAGCTTGCATAAATTGAAAAAATAATATAATTTCAGAAACAACTCCTCTTATCCAGAGGTTGTTGAGGGTTTTTCTTTTTCCTGTGTGTTTTGGCTTTTTTTTGCTTTTGTCTCCATAACTATCTCAGCCAAAAAACAATAGCATAATGATGTGCATGCACCTCCTACACTATTTACAAGTATGTCAGCCCTTTGACCTCATTCTTTCTATGGATTCAGTGCAGCTATTTACTCACCTGGTATTTCCTTGCCTCAGACATGATGATTCAGACTTCCACATATGCAAAAGCCAGAAATGAGAATGTTCCAGTGGCATTTCATAAGTCTTCACTATCAAAGGGGAGATATGTGTATCTACTAAGTCAGTTCTGAGAACAAATGCTCAGACAAGAAACAAGAATTTACGGAGTCTGAAAGGAAACCTTCTGTGTCTACCAAATATCTTGAGATAAACTCCTGAAGTACCTTGATAATTTCAGGAAATTAAGTGGAAATTTGACCACTGACTTTAGGGCAAACATGGGTTTGCTTCTGTGTTAATAAGCTGAGCCAGTGTGTTATCTGATAGATGTCAGGAGATCAAGGTCCTCCACAAAAGGACCTTTGAACCATTTCCTCTGTCTTCAAGAGCTCCTTCAGACAACCTGGCTGGTTGAAGAGGGGAGAAAATGCAGGCTCTCTTCATTTCCCACATTCTTCTCATAGTAGACTGAAATAAAGGATCTTCTTTTTGAGGCCCTTAGTCAGTAAAACTCTTTGTACCCTTCTTGATGTGTTCTCATGACTCTCCTTCCTTTGCCCCAAAATTGCCTGTCCACTTTAAAGTTGCTTTGGCAATTGGAATCTGAACATGTCTCAAAGTTGCTACTTTCCCAGTGGGTCATGAAGTCCTGTTTGCAGTTACTGGGTGTTTTGCTTTAAACAGAATATATTGCAAGCATTGTAATGTTTTATGTCTTTGAAACACAAGAGGACTTCTTTTTTTTTTGAGATCTTTATCATAAATTGGTTTCTTGGACAGGAATATTCACTTGGCATTTAACAACAGTAAAGGGCTTTGCTTTCATTCAGGCTGCTTTAGAATATTTTAAAGACTACAGGAAATATTCTTTCTATGATTTACACTCTATCTTAATTGTGCTACGGTATTTCAAAAACAATATTGAAGGATGTTCTTTTGTGGGTAGCTAGGAACAAAAATATCTCGTTCAACTTTTGAACTATGTATACTTTCTTGGCAAAGATTAATTTGAGAGATGGAGAAAAGATAGTTTTTTTGCTTCAAGGAAGGGTTTTACTCTAACATACTGAATTTTGTTACTAGTACAAACTTTTTATAGTTTGGGTTCAATTATAAGAAACAAAACTTGGAGAACTGACATTTGTTTGGCTATTTCCCAGACTGTTGGGTTGACAGGTTTTTTTAAGTCTTGGTCACGAAAGGCATCCTAGTGTTTGTCCTGTATTTCTTATTTTTGGAAAGGAAGCCCATCTCGAGGTATATAAAACTCAGCATGGAAAAGGTGAGTAATGAAGAAGAAAAACTTTTGTTGACCCTAGCTTCTCCTGACTAGTGTGCTGGGCTTTTTTCCCTCTTTGTCTACCACTGCAACCCTGGGTATGGTCATAAAAGCATTCTTTCTAGAAGCCTGATGAAAGGATAAAAATAATCTAAAAAAGGGCCTCCATCAGACCCATTCTCAACTTAAGCGCAGAACCCTGGCAAGGAGGAGCAGTAGTGTGCCAGGGGAAGGGAGATTTCTATACAATATTGTATTACGAGAGTTTGGGGCATCTGAAATTAAGTGGCATTTGCACACTTCAGGAGGCTGTGAATTCTTCACTGAGTGAACGTATTTTATGAAAATTCATTCTATTATTAGGGTAGCTTTGGAGCAGGTTTTTGACACAAAGTCGTGGCAACTGCAGGATATGGTTCTATTTGTTTTGGATTTTTTTAAAAGAACATAGAAATAATTAGATTCATCCAAATGGATACTTTCTTTCCTCTTTATTACAAACCCTGAACATGGTAGTTGAGCTTGATTTAATTGATGTTAGAATTCATATATAGGAGTCATGCAATATCTCTTCTGCTCATGTTTTGTTTAACTTTCCTCCTGCCATTTAAAATACAGTATTATTAGTAAAAAAAATTCTAAGATCTTTTGGAGGTTTTATGTGTCAAGCTGAAGTGCAAATTTACTTAAAGACAACAAATAACATACTGCAAATGTTCACAAATTTACACTGTGATTTTTAATGGATAATTTTTACATTAAAATTCCATTCCTTCCTAGTATTTGTGCATCAGTTACATGCAGCAAATTAAACTGAGGTGGAATTCCTATTGTAGTGACCTCTCTGATCCCTGGTGATGGTCCATGCATGCTGCCCAGATGTGCATAGCTAACTTCCGCCTACTGAGTCACACTTGCCTCCACATGTATATGAATGCTTCCTGTTGTCATCAGAATTACTTTTATTCCAAAAGAAGTTGGTTCATTTTCCACTACCATGCTTCCCACTCCCCAAATTGTGAAAATAAAATACTTCTCTCACCATTTTTGTATTAAGAAACCTTCACTCATACATACTTCTAGCATTGGAAAGGACATTTGGCAGATCAGTGGGTCATCTGTATGCCCCTTCTGAAATATGCTCCACCTCGGTGTTTGCAGAGCACGTTCTACAAAAGCTGATACTGATTTACCTATGAGTGCAGCTGGGACCACAGCAGCAAAGTTGGTTCTTGCTTTCAATTCTCATATAATGTACTTGCTTGTAAAGTAGCTGCTTTTTTTCCACAAAAGTTGTAGATATTTTGAACACATCTACAGTGAACTGTCAGTCTCTGAACTGCTCATTCTGATGGGCAGTGTCCATCACATGGAAGAATGTAAGAAAATATGGGATATATAATAAAATAGTACATATTTCTAAACCTATTGAACATGTAGCATGCAATAGTTCTGACTTAAAATGAACTTTATGAAGGAGAATTGCTGGTATGTTTGTGTGCCTTTATAGTTGAGGCAGACTCACTTTCCTCCCTCTTGTCCTCCTTTGGCTCTAATAAGAAAACCAGTCCATATTTAAAATGCAGTTTGGCAGTTACAGCTGAAACGTGGACTTGTGCTGACAAACACACTTAAAAAGGTGTCAAATTGTGTTTACACTTATTTAACAGCAAATTTCTGTCTACAGAAGAATTTATATGTTTTCAGTCAAAGTCTGCTTTTCTAGCCTAGACAAGTTGGAAACATTGTCTTCTCCAAAATAAACGTATTTTTTTTTCTATATCTGACCTACCTTTAAGAATTTCCAAATAAGCAGCTATTTGTCCAGTTTCTGGTTTGAATCAAGCCTCAAACCAAGACTTTTATATTTCATCATGCTGTAACTGAAGATACTAAATTTTCTTTGTCTGTATTAAGTTGAACACAGCATACTAATCTTAAGTTGCAGGGATACAAACCAGAACTGGTTGATACCCATGTAAATCAAAATTGGCAAGGTCTGCAGCTTTTGGGTGTGCTCCAAAACTTTTAGTATTGCAAAACAAACTTCTTAGCTAGGAATCTTAAAGATGCTCAAAAAATTAAACATTTAGAGAAAGGAAAGGCTGTACAAATATTTACTTATGATTATTACTGTGGTACTTTCAGATACAGACCTTCAAACACTTAATAGATGTACTTAGCTTTAGTGGGAGCACTTCCACTGAGTCAGTAAAAATATTCATCAGCCTAAAGTCAGACACAGATGTGTTTGCAGGGCTGGAACTTTGTATTTTGTATGACTGGTATTAAATTTACCTTCCAAATGTAGCTTTAAAGTTCATTTAATAATGGGACTCCTGGGGAAACAAGCTTAGAATAATTTATAGTCCTGGAAAAATATTTTGAGTTCATAAATAATGTGATAGAGGATATTTTCAAACTTTTGAATAACTCTTCCATTAAGGCAGGTTTAAAGACTTGTTTAAAAGAAACATGAAGCTTGATTTAAACACTGGAATATATTGCCACAGGGAAGGGAGTATACATTTACATTTTTATGAATTAGGTTTTGCTGAATTATCTTATTTACTTATTATCTATCTGCATTTGCAAGGGTCTTACTTTGCAAATCACAAGAAGACAAAGTACAATTCATGCCCGAGGTGATCTCCTGTGAAAATTCTTCTATTTCTTGGATCTGAAATTTGGGTGTGCTTGCATGATATACAAGTAAGATAATCCAGTACACTTGGGTCCCAATTATTTTTGCTTTTTGTCCTCTACATTGTTAGCAAGGCTGATACAAAATCTGTAGAAATCCATCAGATCACAGTGCCACCTGCCCTGGTAGCAGCAATGTGGGGAGAATAGCACTGCACAGGACCCAACTTCTCTGCTGAAACACAGCACTGCTCATAAAGCCATAGTGAATGGGGAAGGGAGAGGAGGTCATAATCACTCAGCTGTATGCAAAAAGCAGAATCAGATTTGAAGCTTGAAATGCAGTGCTGAAAGCTGAAGGAGGTGCCTGAGAAAGAGAAAAAATGCAGGAAAGTGACAGCAAAGCCCTCTTTCATAGGACAGAGAATTATAGGCCAGCTGAGAGGGAGAGTGAAGCCGTGGGCTATAGAAGTATTTGGGAAGACAGGATGTGGTACTAAAACTATATCATCTTTTTGGGTAAGGTTGGTTGTTTTTTTTTTTTCCTTAAACATCTTCTAATTTTAGGCCTCAATGAAATTTAAACTTTTAGGACTTTTCTATGAGGCCAAGTGGAACGTCCTTGTCTAGTTCCACACAGCACTACACAAACCTTGAAAATTACACCCAGGAAATACTTTTCCCTCACTTGAGGAAGTATTTGTGCAAAAGCCATAAAATGTGAGATGACAGAAAACTAACAGGCTTTAATAAAGACAGAAATGCAAAAAATAATTAATACCAAAGAAGATCTTCACCATATGTTTCATTAAACAGTCCTGGGAACAGTTGCATAAAAACATGACCATTCTCCACCATATCCTCTGAGACTGAGATTGCATATTCCAGTGGTAAGGATCACTGGAATATGCAGTCTAGTAAAAACAGCTGAGATGTTTTAATGCAGCCAGCACATTATGGTTAGGAGGTAAGGTTTTCTAATGCAAGAGTCAGTACAAATGAAAGTGCCAGCTGCTATAGAGACTAAAATTCTTGCGCTTGTCTAGAGAAGAGCTCCATGAGCAGTATAGAGAGATGACCATAAAACTTATTATCTAGGACCTCTTTCAATGCACAAGAAGCACTCTAAGGTCAGAAGGAATAAATTCAAAGAGGGTTAAATGTCATGCAATGCTTAGAAAATTACAGACAGTGCAGTCTAAATTAAACAAAACACTCCTCCAGCCTCTGGGGTGTCACTAAAAGGTGCAAAGATCGTTTAAAGCTACCTTGCTTGTCAAGATGCCTGAATGCTGTACAGTTATTTTCTTATGCTGAGTATATTTCCAGGATACATATCTGAGAGACAAAGGAACTTAACTCTGTGTAGACACAGATCTACTGAACATGTTCCTATCATCCTCCAAGCCACTTCGTTGAAAGGGGTGCAAATTTCCTCATGAATCTGCTCCTACTGCAGCCACTTGGTCAATCAAATATCTATACGCTATATTCAGGATTTTTCTTCCTAGAAGAGGATAAGTAATGTCATGACCAGGATTAACAAAACTAGTTTCCAAATATTGTTTCTATTTTAGTAAACATAGGTTTTATATTTTTTATCAGTAGTTTTATGACTCCCATAACAGAGTTTGTAAGATTTATAGTCCTTCTAACAGATATATATATGTCTATATTCAGAAGTACTATTTTACTTTCCAGTGACCACAACATTTGCAAGAGATGAAGTTATGGGCAACTACCAAATAAATTAGTAGGTGCTTAATCAATATTCTTGTCTTTACTAAAGCTTGAGGTGCCAAAATACTTGGGTACTCTTTCTTTGGCTTTTATTTGCTTCAGGAGTTTGAAAGATTATTATGTTGAATACTACAGAAAAGCAGATCTTACAGAGAGAGGCAATATTTTACATTAGGTAATCTGATTATTTTATATTAGACCAGACATAAAAAAATATAAGCTTTGGGATCAGACTCTCTTCTCCAGGTCACTACAAGCATTGTTTTGAGCCCTACACTTTGTTTTCCCTGGCATTATAGCAGCTTTACAGAAGCAGAATAAAATTGGTACAGATTTAATGGGTAAAACTTAATTTGAGTCACCATAGACATTGCTTAGTAGCCTTATTTTCAGTGAAAGACAAGTATTGATGATTCTGCTCATATTTTCATTATCTAATACTGTGCAGAGCACTGATTTAGGTGCTCAATTCCACCAAAGAACCCAGAAAAAAAAAATCCAACAAAACCCATCATCTCAGGGCTGTGACAACATAAAGGGTTAATACAAACCTTGTGACTGACAGACCAATGCATGAATTGTAAACAGAGATGTCTTAATCCTTGGCAGAACAGATTAGTTTAAAGTGATCTGACCTTACAAAAGCCATGACTTGTAGGGAAACAGTAGTTCAGATAAAGACATGATTTTTTTTTACATGCACGGTGACATCTGCATATATGTGGATTTTTGAAGATGCAGCAGAGAAGTAAGACAGAGAAAACTGGGAAAAGGAAGAGGAAGGAGGAGGAAAAAAAAGCTGGAGATTAAGTAGTACTATGTGCTATGCCAATGAGATCAGCCATCATGTTTCCCGATTAAGGATGTAAAAATACTCACTGTATGGTAAAATGCTACAATATGATTCTAATTTGTTAGGAGATACAAATAACAGTGTAGACAGATCAACAGTAACACAACTAAATCATGGGGGGAAACCAACTCTAGAAAGAACGTGTCTCACAAGCTAACACACTGAGAGAAAATAATGTAAAACATATGGAATATAACAGGAGGAAATAATACTAGAAATGGAAAAGGACTATTTGTAGGGAAACAGTAATGCTGAAAGAAGTTCTATAATAAAGAGGAGAGATATTCCCCTTGTCACCAGAAAACTGATATAATTACTTAAACAAGAATAGTGAGTGTAAAGGGAGAATAGTGTGACAGAAAAGGGAAGAGAGTCTGATAAGGACTTACTACCTTCACAGCCTTCACAAGGTGTCTTTATGGGGAAGATCTGCTGATCTGTCTGTCAAAGAAAGAAAGGATATAAGCAGCCTGAAGAGATGAAAAACTAGAAAAATCTAGGACTAGGCTGTCTTATCATAGTCATATAAGTGGCCTTTTGAAATCAAAACACAAATACTATGAGCAAGCCAGATGCAGCTAGACCTTCAAGAAGTATTTGCATGTGAAACATTTCTTCAGGTAATGTGCTTCACTTAGTCACTGAGTTGGGACTCAGAAACATTACCAATAATATTTCCAGCTCCCTGGCTACAACATCTTGAACATGCCCGTTTCTCTACATGCTTCCACTGCTTTTCTTTCTTATTTATTTAGTTTGAAAACCCTTTGAGGCAGAAACTTCTTCTTGCTGTGCAAACACACTTAACCACCATGTTTTTGAAGGGAATTTCTAGGTACAGTTATCACACATCAATACACTTTCAAGATATCTTTTTGAGCACATGTTCACAGCACAGGTTACTTGCCTTAACATCATCAGTAAGGTCTAAGTTCCACTCCTGTTACTACACCTTTTTCTGGTTCAGTCCAGAAAAAGGTGAAGACTTATTTTGAGAAGGGTTATATTCATATGAGAGGGAGATCTTTGGAATAGCTGGATTTGAGTAAAACATTGTAATTTCTCTTCTTGGCCACAATTGTAGCTTTCCATTATAATATTGTGTAGTATTCTATTATCAGTTCTCCATCACAAGTGAAATAGCATGTTGGTACAAGAGCACTAGAGATAATTAGGCAGAAAGCAAACTTTCCCAGGAAGTTTAGGAGCTTATTGTGAATGTCTATGGAGTATTCTGTTGATGCAATTCAATTAATATTTTTGACCAGAATTACCATGTGGCCTTGGACAGCTATGGATAGCACCAAGTAGCATAAAATACTGAATCCTAAAGCAAAAGATTGCTTTGTCAGCTGAATGCAAAAAGCATTAATTCCCAAAGAGCCTCAACAATGTATGAGATAATGGGAGAGAAATATTTCAGAAGAGCTATTTGACAAATGTGTACATTAGCTTGCATACTCCAAGCATTTTGGAGGAAGGAAATATTGTCTACAAAAGCCTACAAAATGTCTACAAAATGGTTGTTCTTAAAACACCATTCCTTACATAAAATATTTTTGTACCTCTTCTATCAAACAAGTTCATGAAATGTAATGCAACTGACCTTTACCCTGTAACACACCACTGACAGCGACCTAATCAAATGGTGAGTATTTGAAGTTTTATAAAATGTCTTATGCATTATTTGGACAATGGCACAAAATTAGAAAATTCATGATATTTTAATTATAGTTTCAGTTTCAGGCAGTCTCTCTGGTATACATTTAAATATCAAGTGTAGTGAGCTACTTACTCTCCTAACTTGGAGTCATGGTGCTTCTCACACCCTATCAGAAAACTCGTTTGGTTTTAGATCCATTTTCTTCTCCTCTATTTTTGAATGACCCCAACTGCTCACACTATGTTATTTTTGCTGCTTGAATTTTCCTCTGACCCAGCTCTCTCCATCTAAGCCAAAATATGAACTTGTCGTCTCCACACCTTGCCTTATAGTATTTCTCATTTCTACGTACACAAAACATTTCCTAAACTGAACTGCTGGGGAGAGATTTTTTTATGC